>NW_026929073.1:0-36992 GCF_032062105.1 Saccostrea cuccullata | reverse complement strand
CATAATGTAAGACTATGTTCAAAATTTCAAAGGAATTTGTCAGAAAACAAAATAGATATTTAGACTTTAAGTTTCAGCCAATCGCAGCGAAGGGCACCTGCATGCGCGTGAGATCTTGCTATTTTGACCATGTCATCATGTCTATACTACTATTATATCCTTATATTATGAGTTTCAAAGCATTTCATCCAATATTTAAAAAGTTACGGCTAAATCTATTATATTGGTCATTTCACGTGTTACACGTGCGCGCACCTGCACGCACGTGCGCGCAAAATGACCTTCGTTCCGCACATCTACATAACATACCTAGTGACCCTAAAAAGGTTTCACCTAGATCGGATGAGTAGTTTACGAGAACACTCGCGGACAAAAAAGTACCGGAGAACAAAGAAAAAATTCAGAAAAAGTAAAAACAATATGTTCCCAAACTTCGTTTGGGGAACATAATAAGGAGACTAATTGTTCAGATTACAATTTTGATTTTAATTCAGATAACAATATGAAGCCTTTTCACCTTCTTGAGTGTTTTCATATCATTTGGCTTCAAGAAAAGAAGTTAAAAGCAAAAAAATTAATAAAACAGCAAAATTCTAATTTTCTACTACCGTGTTTTTAAGATCGGGCTCGGGGTTGGTTATATTCAATAGTAGTTCCATACATGGAAAAGGGATTTTCCTTTCTGTTCAGAATTTTTTTTATATTTCCTCTCAGGCCATTTTGACAACTCTGATACCTGTGCCTGGTAAATTTTATATACTTTGTAAATAAATATATAAAGGTTTTTTGACCGGAACTATTCATTTTTTCCAATGCATAGGGGGCTACTCTCTGGGTTTTACAAGAGATGTTTAAAAAGACATTCGTGTCAGCTAATGTGACCTATATTGTTTAACACCTTCTTATTAATATTTTTTTCATGAATGCAAATATCTGATTATTTTACGAAGGAGCGTACATGTATATTGATTTTTAATATACCGAAAATCGCTATTTCTGGGGATTGCGTAATTCTAAAAAAAAATTCAAATAAATTTCAAAGGTAAATTAAACAAAGGATGCTTGGTATTAAAATATTATTTCAAATCAGTAGAATCGAATGCTATTAACGACATCTGAATAAATAGGCTATAAAAGGCTTATATGCCAACTTTGGTCATCTGCACTTTAATTTTAAACACGACAGGATTTGTAATTTTTTCTGTATAAATTAATAATTTCTATATACTTTGGAAACTCAAATGAAATATTTTAATACACTTTCCTCGAGCTCTTTTCTGCAGTTTTCCTGAAATTTTATGTGGGTCCGAGGTGTTATTTGAGTTTAACAGTGATTCTCTACGTTGCCATTAATTTGATTTGTTTGTGTGTGTGTGTGGGGGGGGGGGGGTATTTTTATTCTTAACCTATTTAACGTTGGAGTTGAATCTTGTATCTTATTCCAAGAACTTAAGATTGATTGTGACATTTGGATGAAAGGTCAAGGTCATTAAAAACCACCACCTCTTTAACTTCTAACCTGTCAACCGAAATAAACTCTGAAAGGTGTTTCTAGATACATGTACATGTACTTCATGTTTCTTTTTACCCTTGGGTCAAGGACAAAGGTTAAGGTCGATTTCAAGTTCATAGGTCAAGGTGATTTTGGTAAATAGCTAATATCAACATTTTATTCAGGTTACCAGTGACCTTGACCTAAGTTTCAAGGTCAAGGGTAAAAAGATCTGCATGCTTCAGTATGTTACATGTCTTGACATTTAGAAGTTCTTAATTCTGCATGAACATCAAACACTCAAGTATACTGTCTTTTAATACATTGTGTGCGGTCGCATGTGCATGCACGTCCATGTATTTACTTTTGATAGTAGTATAATGTAGGCAATCATTATATCTATTCATATTTGAAATTTCACCCTGTATTATTGAGAACCAAGAAAGTTGTAGGCATTTAAAGTTTTAGCCAATCAGATTGCAGCACACGTGCATGTGCGTGCGTTCATGATTATTCTTATATATCATGCTGTAGATCTTCATAATGTAAGACTATGTTCAAAATTTCAAAGGATTTTGTCAGAAAACAAAATAGATATTTAGACTTTAAGTTTCAGCCAATCGCAGCGAAGGGCACCTGCATGCGCGTGAGATCTTGCTATTTTGACCATGTCATCATGTCTATACTACTATTATATCCTTATATTATGAGTTTCAAAGCATTTCATCCAATATTTAAAAAGTTACGGCTAAATCTATTATATTGGTCATTTCACGTGTTACACGTGCGCGCACCTGCACGCACGTGCGCGCAAAATGACCTTCGTTCCGCACATCTACATAACATACCTAGTGACCCTAAAAAGGTTTCACCTAGATCGGATGAGTAGTTTACGAGAACACTCGCGGACAAAAAAGTACCGGAGAACAAAGAAAAAATTCAGAAAAAGTAAAAACAATATGTTCCCAAACTTCGTTTGGGGAACATAATAAGGAGACTAATTGTTCAGATTACAATTTTGATTTTAATTCAGATAACAATATGAAGTCTTTTCACCTTCTTGAGTGTTTTCATATCATTTGGCTTCAAGAAAAGAAGTTAAAAGCAAAAAAATTAATAAAACAGCAAAATTCTAATTTTCTACTACCGTGTTTTTAAGATCGGGCTCGGGGTTGGTTATATTCAATAGTAGTTCCATACATGGAAAAGGGATTTTCCTTTCTGTTCAGAATTTTTTTTAATATTTCCTCTCAGGCCATTTTGACAACTCTGATACCTGTGCCTGGTAAATTTTATATACTTTGTAAATAAATATATAAAGGTTTTTTGACCGGAACTATTCATTTTTTCCAATGCATAGGGGGCTACTCTCTGGGTTTTACAAGAGATGTTTAAAAAGACATTCGTGTCAGCTAATGTGACCTATATTGTTTAACACCTTCTTATTAATATTTTTTTCATGAATGCAAATATCTGATTATTTTACGAAGGAGCGTACATGTATATTGATTTTTTAATATACCGAAAATCGCTATTTCTGGGGATTGCGTAATTCTAAAAAAAATTCAAATAAATTTCAAAGGTAAATTAAACAAAGGATGCTTGGTATTAAAATATTATTTCAAATCAGTAGAATCGAATGCTATTAACGACATCTGAATAAATAGGCTATAAAAGGCTTATATGCCAACTTTGGTCATCTGCACTTTAATTTTAAACACGACAGGATTTGTAATTTTTTCTGTATAAATTAATAATTTCTATATACTTTGGAAACTCAAATGAAATATTTTAATACACTTTCCTCGAGCTCTTTTCTGCAGTTTTCCTGAAATTTTATGTGGGTCCGAGGTGTTATTTGAGTTTAACAGTGATTCTCTACGTTGCCATTAATTTGATTTGTTTTGTGTGTGTGTGTGTGTGTGTGTGGGGGGGGGGGGGGGGTTATTTTTATTCTTAACCTATTTAACGTTGGAGTTGAATCTTGTATCTTATTCCAAGAACTTAAGATTGATTGTGACATTTGGATGAAAGGTCAAGGTCATTAAAAACCACCACCTCTTTAACTTCTAACCTGTCAACCGAAATAAACTCTGAAAGGTGTTTCTAGATACATGTACATGTACTTCATGTTTCTTTTTACCCTTGGGTCAAGGACAAAGGTTAAGGTCGATTTCAAGTTCATAGGTCAAGGTGATTTTGGTAAATAGTTAATATCAACATTTTATTCAGGTTACCAGTGACCTTGACCTAAGTTTCAAGGTCAAGGGTAAAAAGATCTGCATGCTTCAGTATGTTACATGTCTTGACATTTAGAAGTTCTTAATTCTGCATGAACATCAAACACTCAAGTATACTGTCTTTTAATACATTGTGTGCGGTCGCATGTGCATGCACGTCCATGTATTTACTTTTGATAGTAGTATAATGTAGGCAATCATTATATCTATTCATATTTGAAATTTCACCCTGTATTATTGAGAACCAAGAAAGTTGTAGGCATTTAAAGTTTTAGCCAATCAGATTGCAGCACACGTGCATGTGCGTGCGTTCATGATTATTCTTATATATCATGCTGTAGATCTTCATAATGTAAGACTATGTTCAAAATTTCAAAGGATTTTGTCAGAAAACAAAATAGATATTTAGACTTTAAGTTTCAGCCAATCGCAGCGAAGGGCACCTGCATGCGCGTGAGATCTTGCTATTTTGACCATGTCATCATGTCTATACTACTATTATATCCTTATATTATGAGTTTCAAAGCATTTCATCCAATATTTAAAAAGTTACGGCTAAATCTATTATATTGGTCATTTCACGTGTTACACGTGCGCGCACCTGCACGCACGTGCGCGCAAAATGACCTTCGTTCCGCACATCTACATAACATACCTAGTGACCCTAAAAAGGTTTCACCTAGATCGGATGAGTAGTTTACGAGGACACTCGCGGACAAAAAAGTACCGGAGAACAAAGAAAAAATTCAGAAAAAGTAAAAACAATATGTTCCCAAACTTCGTTTGGGGAACATAATAAGGAGACTAATTGTTCAGATTACAATTTTGATTTTAATTCAGATAACAATATGAAGTCTTTTCACCTTCTTGAGTGTTTTCATATCATTTGGCTTCAAGAAAAGAAGTTAAAAGCAAAAAAATTAATAAAACAGCAAAATTCTAATTTTCTACTACCGTGTTTTTAAGATCGGGCTCGGGGTTGGTTATATTCAATAGTAGTTCCATACATGGAAAAGGGATTTTCCTTTCTGTTCAGAATTTTTTTTAATATTTCCTCTCAGGCCATTTTGACAACTCTGATACCTGTGCCTGGTAAATTTTATATACTTTGTAAATAAATATATAAAGGTTTTTTGACCGGAACTATTCATTTTTTCCAATGCATAGGGGGCTACTCTCTGGGTTTTACAAGAGATGTTTAAAAAGACATTCGTGTCAGCTAATGTGACCTATATTGTTTAACACCTTCTTATTAATATTTTTTTCATGAATGCAAATATCTGATTATTTTACGAAGGAGCGTACATGTATATTGATTTTTAATATACCGAAAATCGCTATTTCTGGGGATTGCGTAATTCTAAAAAAAATTCAAATAAATTTCAAAGGTAAATTAAACAAAGGATGCTTGGTATTAAAATATTATTTCAAATCAGTAGAATCGAATGCTATTAACGACATCTGAATAAATAGGCTATAAAAGGCTTATATGCCAACTTTGGTCATCTGCACTTTAATTTTAAACACGACAGGATTTGTAATTTTTTCTGTATAAATTAATAATTTCTATATACTTTGGAAACTCAAATGAAATATTTTAATACACTTTCCTCGAGCTCTTTTCTGCAGTTTTCCTGAAATTTTATGTGGGTCCGAGGTGTTATTTGAGTTTAACAGTGATTCTCTACGTTGCCATTAATTTGATTTGTTTGTGTGTGTGTGTGTGTGTGTGGGGGGGGGGGGGGGGTTATTTTTATTCTTAACCTATTTAACGTTGGAGTTGAATCTTGTATCTTATTCCAAGAACTTAAGATTGATTGTGACATTTGGATGAAAGGTCAAGGTCATTAAAAACCACCACCTCTTTAACTTCTAACCTGTCAACCGAAATAAACTCTGAAAGGTGTTTCTAGATACATGTACATGTACTTCATGTTTCTTTTTACCCTTGGGTCAAGGACAAAGGTTAAGGTCGATTTCAAGTTCATAGGTCAAGGTGATTTTGGTAAATAGTTAATATCAACATTTTATTCAGGTTACCAGTGACCTTGACCTAAGTTTCAAGGTCAAGGGTAAAAAGATCTGCATGCTTCAGTATGTTACATGTCTTGACATTTAGAAGTTCTTAATTCTGCATGAACATCAAACACTCAAGTATACTGTCTTTTAATACATTGTGTGCGGTCGCATGTGCATGCACGTCCATGTATTTACTTTTGATAGTAGTATAATGTAGGCAATCATTATATCTATTCATATTTGAAATTTCACCCTGTATTATTGAGAACCAAGAAAGTTGTAGGCATTTAAAGTTTTAGCCAATCAGATTGCAGCACACGTGCATGTGCGTGCGTTCATGATTATTCTTATATATCATGCTGTAGATCTTCATAATGTAAGACTATGTTCAAAATTTCAAAGGATTTTGTCAGAAAACAAAATAGATATTTAGACTTTAAGTTTCAGCCAATCGCAGCGAAGGGCACCTGCATGCGCGTGAGATCTTGCTATTTTGACCATGTCATCATGTCTATACTACTATTATATCCTTATATTATGAGTTTCAAAGCATTTCATCCAATATTTAAAAAGTTACGGCTAAATCTATTATATTGGTCATTTCACGTGTTACACGTGCGCGCACCTGCACGCACGTGCGCGCAAAATGACCTTCGTTCCGCACATCTACATAACATACCTAGTGACCCTAAAAAGGTTTCACCTAGATCGGATGAGTAGTTTACGAGAACACTCGCGGACAAAAAAGTACCGGAGAACAAAGAAAAAATTCAGAAAAAGTAAAAACAATATGTTCACAAACTTCGTTTGGGGAACATAATAAGGATAATAATTGTTCAGATTAAGATGAATATTGATTTTAACTTCAGACAACATAATGATATGAAGAAACTTTTCATTCGAGATTTTCAATCATTTGTTTAAAAAAGAAGTTAAAAGCAAAAAAATTAATAAAAATGAAAATTCTAATTTTCTACTACCGTGTTAATGAATTTCATTATTCAACTTTGCAATAGTTAGCCATTTTTGACTTCGAAAGGTTGCACGATTTTGAAGATATTTTTTTTTCTTATAATTCTTTTAATTCAGAGATTTTGAGTTGTGGAGATATGTCGAACTTTGTAGTGGAAAAATTAGGGGCCACCCCTCCAAGTCCTTAATTTATGCTTTTATTTACAAAAATTTTAACTATGCATTTGTTTCAGAACATTATTCTGAAATTTGACCATCTTTTGTTTATATTGCATATCGAAAAATTTTTTTCGAGAAAAAATGATTTAAGCATTCTGGCAAAAATGCAGTTCATGACGTACTTGTATATATGTTTTAATATTATAAATATATTTCATGTTGCACATTTCAAAATTTCAAACATTTTTGCTTCAAAAAAAAAATATTGATCATTAAAGAGTTACAAATAAATGACTTTTGGCCCTTTTGAACAAATTTGAAGAAATTCAGCCCCTTTTTCTTGATTTCCAATGATATTATTTAGTCTTTTAAATTCAAAGACTTTTTGTTCAATACTTATTAAGATTTCTTTTCGAAAAACATTTGGAGATATTTTTGAATTGAAAAATTTAGGGGCGACTCCTCCAAGTCCTTAATGGGGCCGTTTTACAAAAATTTGAAGTATGCATATTGTTTAGAACATTATTCTGACCATCTTTTGTTCAATATTGCATATCGAAAAATTGGCCCCTTCCGAGAAATAAAGCGGCAAAGATTTAGCATTCTGGCCCCTTCTGACCCTTAATTACGTAACATATGATCAAACTTTTATAATATATAGATGCACATTGTCAAGATAAACATTTTTGCTTCAGTAATGTGTTACAAAATATTGATCAATAAAGAGCTATAAATAAAAGACTTTTGGCCCTTATGAGTCCCTAATTTGAACAATCAGCCCCTTTTTCTTGATTTCCAATGAAAGGTCTTTTAAATTCAAAGACTTTTTGTTCAATACTTATTCAGAGATTTCTTTTCGTTGTGGAGATATGTTGAAAAATTTGAAAAACAAAAAAATTAAAATTCAAGACCTTAATGGGGCAAACGAAGGCAAAAAATTGAACTATGCATATTAATTAATTTCTTATTCTGACCATCTTTTGTTCAAAAAATTGCATTATCAAAAAATTGGCCCTTTCAGAGATATAAAGCATGTAGCGAAAGATTTATTCAGGCCCCTGTTTTAATTACGTAACATTTTATCAAAACTTTATATATATTTCTGTTTTCATTGCAAATAGTTAAGATGAGTATTTTTGCTTCTGTGATGTATTACTAAATATTGATAATTAAAGAGTTATAAAATGAAAGACTTCAATAGGCCCCTAAGGGCTTTATTGAGACGGAAGAGTCAGCCCTTTTTTCTTGATATTATAATAGCACTCATATTCTGCACAACTTTGCTTCAATATGCTTTTATTTTATGAACAAAAGAAGATATGAGCCCAAATATTCCAAATTTTGAGATTCTGAGAGCATTTTAAATTTGCAAATGACCATAGCCATGCGCTTTCTATTGCGCTATTTAAATATTTTTTATACCTGCTTTATGCAACTCCCAAAGTTTCCAAAATTACTCTACTAAAAATCTTGAATCAATATTTAACTTTTTTTCACATCCAAACAATTTTCTACGCACCCTCAAAAATCAGAAAATTTTGACCATATCTCTTTGACCGGAAATTCTGTAGATTTTCAATTAAAAAAAATATTTCCTATCAAATCCCAATTTTTGTCTTAAGATCTGAAAAAAATTTTAAGAATATAGGTTTCAAAATAATCAGATCCGGTGCTCACCTAAAACAAAACCATGATTTATGTCCGTGACCCCTGAAAAATAACATATCAAAAAATCTTATAGCCGATCACAAAGCTACAACTAAGTTTGCATTTCAAATCAGATATTAATCTGCTAAATGTTGCAAAAAAATATTCATCTAAAAAGTTGAAATTTAAATAGTGTGGTTTGGAGTGAAACGGGTCAAAAAACTTTAAAGTTTAAATCTCTTACATAAGTTTGGTTGATTTTTATGTGCGCGCATGAATGACACTTAGAAATCTGAAAGTTTGACATGAATCATAAACATCATCTGAAAGAAATCGAAAATGCACAAAATCGGTTTCGTTTTTAAAAAAATAATAATAGGGAAAAAGAAACCGAAGAAAGACCTTAATTACAAATTGTCGTCTAGGTTCACGTCAAAATATGGCGGACGCAAAATAATTCCTGAATTTTCCTCTTTAACTCGAGCATTCCTGCATTGGACAGGTCTGATGTTTGATATGAGATGATAAACCCTGTGTAAACTTTCTTAGTTTAGCGGAATCATGAACATTTTCGGCGTGATGAATGAATTGTTTACAGTAGCGATGAGGCCACCGCGCAGCTGCGAGCGGATCCAAGGATTTATGAATGAATTAAAAAAGATGGAAATAGAGTTTGATTTCTTTTATTTTATTTAATGACATTATTCATATGCAAGTAAAAGATATACAAGAAAATGCGAGATGCTAATAAATGCAGCTGACAATCTTTATTTTCTCAAGATATTTTTTTTTAATGAAATAATTATAAATTCTACAGACAAAACATAGGAAGAATGAATAATTGCAAATTATCAGATGACATAAGGGGAACTAAATTTTTTTATGAATGAAACTTTTAAAACGTTACTTGTAAGTTGTATATGTTATATTGCAAATTTACCTGGCTGCGCGCTTTCAAAATGAGGGGGGGGGGGGCTGTCTTGAATATAGACTTGTAAATTACCATTATTTTGTAGATAGAATTAAGCCTTATCATTTTCTTAACTTTAAGAAGAGTGCCTTGTTATATAAATGTCATGGTCATTTTATGTAGAATGTAAAACATTAAAGCGGAATTAGCATCCATTTCAATAATTTAGAAAGGTGGGGGCTAGGTTTCTTACAGTTTTCAAAAAAAAAAAAAATGGGGGGTGGGTATAAGATGCACACACACATGACATATGTTTCATACATTTTATTTGCTAAAAACTCGACTCTGCGGAAAAGAGAAGGTTTTCTACAGGTCCATTCCCCATCACACGGGGAAGACCTTACCTGCACAATGGCACCATGTGTATTACCCGCGCAGCCTATTTATGAGAAAATGAAATGAATATTTTTTAGTGTTTAAGAAAACGTTGAACCTACGCTTGCGAAAGTTCTAAGACATTAAAAGATATTTAATTTCTTCTTTATCAAATCAAGAAACTGGTTATACGTTAAATCAGCAAATAGGGGCCTTTACTTATGCCATGAATATCACAGAAAAAGATAGAAAGAAAGACAAAGAAATTTAAAAAATCGACTTTTAATTCCCTTTTTCGCGACGACCGGAAGAATTGACGACGGACAAAATGTTGTTCGACACATCTTCAAGTCATGATCTATGATATCCAACACAGTAAACTTTCATATCTTAAGCTGTTCGGGAGAAATGGACCGGACAAAGGTCATTTCCAGAAGTTGGTCAATACGAAAATATTAAGAATACTAGCAAACGATCTCGTTGCGAGCAACGAGAGGTCTTCCGTTAATTCTGTAATAAAAAACGAAATATCTAGCTGAAATGGTCATAAAAAAATATCGGTTTTACAAAGGATCGAAAAGGGTCGCTTAAAAATCCAACGCGTTAACCATTTTTAGCTATTGGGAACATTCGCTTCAAATTTTTAAATGCGAATATCTCGAGAATGGCTTTTTCATTTCTAAAACAAATTATACATTTTGCATTCTGTAAATAGTCTCTATTACCCCTATTAAAATCAAAGAAAAATAATGGAAAAACAAAAAAGTTGAAAATTTTGACTTTTTTAATTCGCTTCCGGTAGCGACCGGAAGTACTGACGACACACGAAAAGGACATTCCGCATATTAAAGTCATGCCCTATGTTCTCCAACGTGCAAAAGTTCATATCTTTTTTAAGTTCTTTAGATCTCGAACTGACAAAATTTCATTTCAAAATCAGAAAAATGGCCATAACTTGGCACCGGAAGCGACTTGTTCCAAAACTCTTCCAAATGTAACAATGGCATATACGAGCGCATCATCACTGAAAGTTTGATGAAAAATCGATGAATAGTTCTCGAGATATCCCGTGCACAAAATTTGTCAAAAAATTTAATAAAAAATAAGAATAATAAGAAACAGTAGAATCACTATAAGGTCTTCCGTGAAGACGGATATTAAAGGTATATGTTCCCAAACTTCGTTTGGGGAACATAATAAGGAGACTAATTGTTCAGGTTACATTTTTGATTTTAATTCAGATAACAATATGAAGTCTTTTCACCTTCTTGAGTGTTTTCATATCATTTCGCTTCAAGAAAAGAAGTTAAAAGCAAAAAAATTATAAAACAGCAAAATTCTAATTTTCTACTACCGTGTTTTTAAGATCGGGCTCGGGGTTGGTTATATTCAATAGTAGTTCCATACATGGAAAAGGGATTTTCCTTTCTGTTCAGAATTTTTTTTTTTAATATTTCCTCTCAGGCCATTTTGACAACTCTGATACCTGTGCCTGGTAAATTTTATATACTTTGTAAATAAATATATAAAGGTTTTTTGACCGGAACTATTCATTTTTTCCAATGCATAGGGGGCTACTCTCTGGGTTTTACAAGAGATGTTTAAAAAGACATTCGTGTCAGCTAATGTGACCTATATTGTTTAACACCTTCTTATTAATATTTTTTTCATGAATGCAAATATCTGATTATTTTACGAAGGAGCGTACATGTATATTGATTTTTTAATATACCGAAAATCGCTATTTCTGGGGATTGCGTAATTCTAAAAAAAATTCAAATAAATTTCAAAGGTAAATTAAACAAAGGATGCTTGGTATTAAAATATTATTTCAAATCAGTAGAATCGAATGCTATTAACGACATCTGAATAAATAGGCTATAAAAGGCTTATATGCCAACTTTGGTCATCTGCACTTTAATTTTAAACACGACAGGATTTGTAATTTTTTCTGTATAAATTAATAATTTCTATATACTTTGGAAACTCAAATGAAATATTTTAATACACTTTCCTCGAGCTCTTTTCTGCAGTTTTCCTGAAATTTTATGTGGGTCCGAGGTGTTATTTGAGTTTAACAGTGATTCTCTACGTTGCCATTAATTTGATTTGTTTGTGTGTGTGTGTGTGAGGGTGTGTGTGTGTGTGTGTGGGAGGGGGTTGGTTATTTTTATTCTTAACCTATTTAACGTTGGAGTTGAATCTTGTATCTTATTCCAAGAACTTAAGATTGATTGTGACATTTGGATGAAAGGTCAAGGTCATTAAAAACCACCACCTCTTTAACTTCTAACCTGTCAACCGAAATAAACTCTGAAAGGTGTTTCTAGATACATGTACATGTACTTCATGTTTCTTTTTACCCTTGGGTCAAGGACAAAGGTTAAGGTCGATTTCAAGTTCATAGGTCAAGGTGATTTTGGTAAATAGTTAATATCAACATTTTATTCAGGTTACCAGTGACCTTGACCTAAGTTTCAAGGTCAAGGGTAAAAAGATCTGCATGCTTCAGTATGTTACATGTCTTGACATTTAGAAGTTCTTAATTCTGCATGAACATCAAACACTCAAGTATACTGTCTTTTAATACATTGTGTGCGGTCGCATGTGCATGCACGTCCATGTATTTACTTTTGATAGTAGTATAATGTAGGCAATCATTATATCTATTCATATTTGAAATTTCACCCTGTATTATTGAGAACCAAGAAAGTTGTAGGCATTTAAAGTTTTAGCCAATCAGATTGCAGCACACGTGCATGTGCGTGCGTTCATGATTATTCTTATATATCATGCTGTAGATCTTCATAATGTAAGACTATGTTCAAAATTTCAAAGGATTTTGTCAGAAAACAAAATAGATATTTAGACTTTAAGTTTCAGCCAATCGCAGCGAAGGGCACCTGCATGCGCGTGAGATCTTGCTATTTTGACCATGTCATCATGTCTATACTACTATTATATCCTTATATTATGAGTTTCAAAGCATTTCATCCAATATTTAAAAAGTTACGGCTAAATCTATTATATTGGTCATTTCACGTGTTACACGTGCGCGCACCTGCACGCACGTGCGCGCAAAATGACCTTCGTTCCGCACATCTACATAACATACCTAGTGACCCTAAAAAGGTTTCACCTAGATCGGATGAGTAGTTTACGAGAACACTCGCGGACAAAAAAGTACCGGAGAACAAAGAAAAAATTCAGAAAAAGTAAAAACAATATGTTCCCAAACTTCGTTTGGGGAACATAATAAGGAGACTAATTGTTCAGATTACAATTTTGATTTTAATTCAGATAACAATATGAAGTCTTTTCACCTTCTTGAGTTTTTCATATCATTTGGCTTCAAGAAAAGAAGTTAAAAGCAAAAAAATTATAAAACAGCAAAATTCTAATTTTCTACTACCGTGTTTTTAAGATCGGGCTCGGGGTTGGTTATATTCAATAGTAGTTCCATACATGGAAAAGGGATTTTCCTTTCTGTTCAGAATTTTTTTTAATATTTCCTCTCAGGCCATTTTGACAACTCTGATACCTGTGCCTGGTAAATTTTATATACTTTGTAAATAAATATATAAAGGTTTTTTGACCGGAACTATTCATTTTTTCCAATGCATAGGGGGCTTCTGGGTTTTACAAGAGATGTTTAAAAAGACATTCGTTTAATGTGACCTAATTGTTTAACACCTTCTTATTAATATTTTTTTCATGAATGCAAATATCTGATTATTTTACGAAGGAGCGTACATGTATATTGATTTTTTAATATACCGAAAATCGCTATTTCTGGGATTGCGTAATTCTAAAAAAAATTCAAATAAATTTCAAAGGTAAATTAAACTAGGCTAATTGTAACGGAGAACCATTACAATTTCCCCAAACGCTCCCCAACTCCCTTTCATAGTCATATTCCCTGCAAGTATTAAAAAATTATTTCAAAAATTTTATCATTGCAGGCGCATGTAATGCATGAAAATGACCATATCATATTGTAATGTATTTTAATATGCTATATTATTATTTAACCAAAAAGACATTGAATAAAAACCGCTAAATGTAACCCATTTGCACGTGCACGCACGTGCATATGACCATACCTTCTTGTAGGAGTCTATTACATGTTATGTCTATGTTCTAATCCCATCCTTTTGGTTGAAAAACAAAAATGATTATAGCCATTTAAAGTTTCAGCCAATCAGATTGCAGCGCACGTGCATGCACGTGTAATGAATTATTATATATCATATTGTAGAAGACATCTATATATATGCTATGTTTTAAATTTCAAAGCATTTTGTAAAAAAACAAAAAGATATTATAGATTTTAAAGTTTCAGCCAATCAGATTGCAAAGCGCACGTGCACGCATATGCATGCATGTTGGTGACCATACCATCTTGTAGAGTCCTTTATGTCTATCTATGTTCCAAATCCCATCCTGTTTGGTTGAAAATCAAGGGAGTTATAGCATTTAAAGTTTCAGCCAATCAGATTGCAGCGCACGTTATGCGAGTGATTTCATGAAAATTTTATATATCATATTGTAGGATATCCTAATGCATGTCTATGTTAAAATTTCAAAGTTTCATCAAAAAACAAAAAAGATATTGAGATTTTAGTTTCAGCCAATCAGAGCAAAGCGCACGTGCATGCGCGTGAGTTATGCTAATTTGACCATGTCATCTTATCTACACATTAATATATCCTTATATAATGAGTTTCAAAACATTTCATCAAAAAATATAAAAGTTAAGACAATATAAATATATCAGTCATTTTACTCATTGCACGCGCACGCACGTGCAAGCGATGCGCGCAAAATGACCTTCGTTCGGCACATCTACACAACATGCCTACTACCCTAAAAAGGTTTTAACTTAGTTTGGTGAACAGTTTCTAGAACACTTCCGGACAAAAAAAGTACCGGAGAAGAAAATTTTCCCAGAAAAAAATAATAATAATAACTAGTGCTAATTGTAACGGGGAACGTTACAGATGTACCCCAAACGCTCACCAACTCCTTTTTGGTGCCATATTCCCTGTAAGCTTCATTAAATAAGACAAACTCTGTGCATTTTGACTTTAACAACGTTTTCTCAGAAGGATACCAATTATATTCAAATTTTAGCATTGCACCCGTGCGCATGTGAATGCATGTGCGTTATGATCATATCATCTTGTCTACACTATCTACATATTTTAATATACAATATATTAAAGCATTCAGTCCAAAAGTATGAAAAATCACTCTTTCAAGTGTATTTTTCATTTCACTCGTTCCAAATGCACGCACGTGCGTGCACGTGCATGATGACCATACCTTCTTGTAGGAGTCCCTTACATCTATCTATATTCTAAATCCCATCCTGTTTGGTTGAAAAACAAGGGAGTTATAGCCATTTCAAGTTTAAGCCAATCAGATTGCAGCACACGTGCATGCGCGTGATTTCATGATTTTTTTTCTATATCATATTGTAGGATGTCCTAATGCATTACAATGTTTTAAATTTCAAAGCATTTCGTCAAAAAACAAAGTAGATATAGCCATTTAAAGTTTCAGCCAATCAGATTTAGCACGCGGGCATGCGCATGCTTTCATGAAAATTCTTATATATCATGCTGTAGATCTTCATAATGTAGGTCTATGTTCAAAATTTCAAAGGATTATGACAAGAAACAAGAAAGATATTGAGACTTTAGTTTCAGCCAATCAGAGCGAAGCACACGTGCATGCGCGTGCGATCTTGCTATTTTGACCATGTCATCTTTGCATACTACTAATATATACTTATAAAATGAGTTTCAAAGCATTTCATCAATAATTTTAATAGTTACGTCTGTATCAATTATATTGGACATTTCTCGTGTTGCACGTGCGAGGTCTTGCAAGCACATGTGCATGCACATGCTTTCATGAAAAATCTTATATATCAGGCTGTAGATCTCCCTAATGTATGACTATGTTCAAAATTTCAAATGATTTTATCAAAAAACAAAAAAGATATTGAGACTTTAGTTTCAGCCAATCAGAGCGAAGCACACGTGCATGCGCGTGCGATCTTGCTATTTTGACCATGTCATCTTGTGCATACTACTAATATATCCTTACATTATAAGTTTCAAAACATTTCGTCACAAAATAGAGAAGTTACGGTTATATCCATTATATATTGGTCATTTTAAGTTTTGCACGTGCGCGCTCTTGCACGCACGTGCGCGCAAAATGACCTTGATTCCGCAAATCTACAAAACATGCCTACTTACCCTAAAAAGGTTTCACCTAGTATTACCTAAGTTTAAGAAACTCGCGGACAAAAAAGTCCCAGGAAGAAAAATAAAAAATAATATAGTGCTAATTGTAACGGGGACAATACAGAGTTCCCAAACTTCTCCCCAACTTTTTTGGTGCCATAACATCCCTGTAAGCTTCATTAAATAAGAAAAAAAATTTTGAAAAACAACGTTTTTCAGAAGGATTTTACCAATTATATTAAATTTTAGCATTGCACATGTGCGCGTGAATGCATGTGCGTTATGATCATATAATCTTGTCTACAATCTCATATGCGATAACAATATATTAAAGCATTCAGTCCAAAAAAAAAACGTTTTTCAAATCAAACTCCAAATGCACCACGAAATGACCATTTAAAAATCGTCAATGACTTAATCTATCTATATTCTAAATCCCATCCTGTTTGGTTGAAAAACAAGGGAGTTATAGCCATTTCAAGTTTAAACCAATCAGATTGCAGCAGACGTGCATGCGCGTGATTTCATGACTTTTTTGATCATATTGTAATATCCTAATGCATGACAATCTTTTAAATTTCAAAGCATTTCGTAAAAAACAAAGTATTTATTCCATTTAAAGTTTCAGCTTTATTGCAGCATTTTTTTTAAAAAATTCTTATATATCATGCTGTAGATCTTCATAATGTAGGTCTATGTTCAAAATTTCAAAGGATTATGACAAGAAAAACCGCCAACTTTAGTTTTCAGAGCCATGCACGTGCATGCGCGTGAAATCTTACTTTTTTGACCATGTCATTTTTACTTATAAAATGAGTTTCAAAGCATTTCATCAATAATTTAAATAGTTACGTAGTATCAATTATATTGGACATTCTATTAGTGATGAAACATGTGATACACATGTTTTCATGATAAATTTATATTCAGGCTTGTAATCTCCCTAATATATGACTTTTCAAAATTTCAAATGATTTTATCAAAAAACAAAAAAGATATTTTTATTCCAGCCAATCTCCATGCATGCGCGTGCATGCCAATTTTTGACCATGTCATTATGTGCTATACTACTAATATATCCTTACATTTTTTCAAAACATTTTCACAAAATAGTCGGAAGTTATGGTTGTATCCATTATACATTATTTTAAGTTTTGCACGTGCGCGCTCTTGCAAGCACGTGCGCGCAAAATGACCTTTTCTTAACATGCCTACTTACCCTAAAAAGGTTTTCCTCGGATGAAATGTTTGATCTATATTTTCCCATGAAAATGTGAAAATAATAATAATAAGAAACAAGTAAAAACAATATGTAAAAATGCATGTTCTTAATAACCGAAAAGAAACTCGTTGCGAGCAACGAGAGGTCTTCCGTTTCTGAAAAGAAAGTATGTGAAAAGAGTGATAAAACTTGTTATGAAAACAAAGGGCATTGAACGCGGGTCCTTATATGAAAATCCAAACCGCACTACTATTACTCTAGATAAGAACCAAAGGTCTAAATGTACTTGTATATACTTCTGCAACAGTACATTTGTTTTCGAATAATGAAAGACAGGTCACTGTTCATAATTTTGTGTCAAACACCACGAGTAAATCTTCGCGCTTTTTCTTTGGAATGTTCCATTATATAGGTGCGATAGCTTCGATGGAAATGAAACAAGAACATTCTTATAGCTTAAATTTCAAAAAAATATATTTAGCATATTCACACATTCCATATCGTATATAGATAAATAATACTAAATCATTGAATCTGGTAAACTTTTTATTTTTTTTGTTTTAAATTTCCTGTTTCCCCACTAAGAACATTTGATAAAAGCATGCCTACTAAGTCAGGGAATCATAACATATGTTCATTTAAATCAGATCTTTGAGATAATATGAACTCCATTCAACGATATTTTGAAAAATGATTTTCTTATTTTTTTTCTTTTCTATTAGCTTAATATGACACAATTCTGCATGAGCAAAAAGTGGTTACGTTTAATACTTACTATGTACAATATTGTTTCTTAAAAACTATTACTTATACCTATGATTTAAAATCTAATTTTCCGAAGAAAAGATACTAGGTATCGTATTTCATTTGCACATTTAGTCTTTTCTTTTTCTACTTTAGAACCAAAAACCATTATAGAAGACGTTTAGACGATAAGATTTCCCATAGTTTGACACAGAATTATAACGTAAAACGACGTGATCCAAGTATTCCTTTACATTTCATTTATCCTATGTTGTTTCATTCAAGCAAACGCTCGGCTGACTTCGTAAACCCTGAATTGCGAAATGTCGGAAATGACTGAGGCAGCCGCCATTTTGGAACCGCTTCAGATTTTTAAATGTTAATATCTAGAGTTTGGATTTATTAATATTCAAACAAATGATGCAGTAAGCATTAAAAGAAAGGTTTCTATTAACATTCCAAAAATAACTGAAAAATATTGAAAAACAAAAAAGTTAGAAAATACGGATTTTTAATTTCGCTTCCGATAGCAACCGGAAGTAGTAACGACGCACAAAAAGGTGATTCCGCAAATCTAGAAGTGATCATCATCTCTAATAAGTCTCCAGTTAATGTCTTAAGCCATTTTTGAAAAAAAGGGGGACAAAAATCCGTTTTAAAATCAGAAAACTGTCAATATCTTGGAACCGAAGGTGAGTATTCCAAAATTTCCTTGTCATGCCACAACTTCATATAATGACACATAATTCCTGAAAGTTTCATTGAAAACCACTGAATAGTTTTCGAGAAATCGCCTGCACAAAATTTTTGGGAAAAAAATAATAATAATAATAATAATAAGAAACAGTAGAATCACTAGAAGGTCTTCCGTTCGGAAGACAATAAAACAGAGTTTTCCAACAATATGTTCCCCAACTTCGTTTGGGGAACATAACATAACAAAGGATGCTTGGTATTAAAATATTATTTCAAATCAGTAGAATCGAATGCTATTAACGACATCTGAATAAATAGGCTATAAAAGGCTTATATGCCAACTTTGGTCATCTGCACTTTAATTTTAAACACGACAGGATTTGTAATTTTTTTCTGTAAAAATTAATAATTTCTATATACTTTGGAAACTCAAATGAAATATTTTAATACACTTTCCTGGAGCTCTTTTCTGCAGTTTTCCTGAAATTTTATGTGGGTCAAAATTTGAGTTTAACAGTGATTCTCTACGTTGCCATTAATTTGATTTGTTTGTGTGTGTGTGTGTGGGGGGGTGTTATTTTTATTCTTAACCTATTTAACGTTGGAGTTGAATCTTGTATCTTATTCCAAGAACTTAAGATTGATTGTGACATTTGGATGAAAGGTCAAGGTC
The DNA here is from genome assembly GCF_032062105.1 of Saccostrea cuccullata. Taxonomy (NCBI): domain Eukaryota; kingdom Metazoa; phylum Mollusca; class Bivalvia; order Ostreida; family Ostreidae; genus Saccostrea; species Saccostrea cuccullata. The sequence goes on along the minus strand of NW_026929073.1, from coordinate 17,586 downwards.
ATTAAAAACCACCACCTCTTTAACTTCTAACCTGTCAACCGAAATAAACTCTGAAAGGTGTTTCTAGATACATGTACATGTACTTCATGTTTCTTTTTACCCTTGGGTCAAGGACAAAGGTTAAGGTCGATTTCAAGTTCATAGGTCAAATTTTGGTAAATAGTTAATATCAACATTTTATTCAGGTTACCAAGACCTTGACCTTTTCAAGGTCAAGGGTAAAAAGATCTGCATGCTTCAGTATGTTACATGTCTTGACATTTAGAAGTTCTTAATTCTGCATGAACATCAAACACTCAAGTATACTGTCTTTTAATACATTGTGTGCGGTCGCATGTGCATGCACGTCCATGTATTTACTTTTGATAGTAGTATAATGTAGGCAATCATTATATCTATTCATATTTGAAATTTCACCCTGTAATTGAAACCAAGAAAGTTGTAGGCATTTAAAGTTTTAGCCAATCTGATTGCAGCACACGTACATGTGCGTGCGTTCATGATTATTCTTATATATCATGCTGTAGATCTTCATAATGTAAGACTATGTTCAAAATTTCAAAGGATTTTGTCAGAAAACAAATAGATATTTAGACTTTAAGTTTCAGCCAATCGCAGCGAAGGGCACCTGCATGCGCGTGAGATCTTGCTATTTTGACCATGTCATCATGTCTATACTACTATTATATCCTTATATTATGAGTTTCAAAGCATTTCATCCAATATTTAAAAAGTTACTGCTAAATCTGTTATATTGGTCATTTCACGTGTTACATGTGCGCGCACCTGCACGCACGTGCGCGCAAAATGACCTTCGTTCCGCACATCTACATAACATACCTAGTGACCCTAAAAAGGTTTCACCTAGATCGGATGAAGTTTACGAGAACACTCGCGGACAAAAAAGTACCGGAGAACAAAGAAAAAATTCAGAAAAAGTAAAAACAATATGTTCCCAAACTTCGTTTGGGGAACATAAGAGATACGATCTCGTTGCGAGCAACGAGTGGGTCTTCCGTCCGATTCTTGATAAGATGAGATAAGATTTTGATTGAGATTTTCATTCTAAAATAATGATAAAGATTGTGAAGAAGAACGATTTTGCCTCCATAATCTGTAAACAGACATTGAACATTATGACTTAAAAATGAGACTTTAGGCCCCTCACGGCCCCTAATATTAGGGATCAGCCCTTTTTTCTTCATATCATCTAAAAGCTCTCAGGATTTTGAACACTTTTTGATCCACAACTATTCAGAGATTCTCTTTCGTTTTCGAGTTATTTGAAAAAGAAACATTTAGGGGCCAACCCTTCAACTCCTAAATTTGAACATTAAGCGAAAAATGAAAGGTTGCATATTGTTCAGAACATTATTTTGAACATCTTTTGTTCAATATTACTTATCAAAATATTTCCCACTTTTGAGATATAGAGCGTCACAGATTTAGCATTTTGGCCCCTTATGGCCCCTTATTATGCACCATACGACATTCAAAACATGATATACAGTTTTAAATTGTTCAGATAAACATCTTTGCTTCAGTAATGTATAACACAATATTAACTGCTAAAGAGTTATCGATTAAAGACTTTTGGCCCTTTTCAGCCCTTAATTTGAGTGCCCAACCTCTTTTTCTTGATCTCCTCTTAAAGCTCTTAATATGTAGAACACTTTTTGTTCAACAACTGTTCAGAGATTCTCTTTCGTTTTCGAGTTATTTGAAAAAGAAATATTTAGGGGCCAACCCTTCACCTCCTTAAAGGGGACGTTTTGCGAAAAATGAAAAATTGCATATTGTTTAGAACATTATTTTAAACATCTTTTGTTCAATATTACTTGTCAAAATATTTCCCACTTTTGAGATATAAAACGTCAAAGATTTAGCATACTGGCCCCTTATGGCCCCTTATTATGCATCATACGATATTAAAATCATAATATATAGTTGAAGATTGTTGAGGTAAACATTTTTGCTTCAGTAATGTATAACAAAATATTGACTGCTAAAGAGTTATTGATTAAAGACTTTTGGCCCCTTCGGCCCTTAATTTGAGTGCCCAGCCCTTTTTTTCTTGATCTCATCTTAAAGCTCCCAGGATTTTGAACACTTTTTTTTCAACTACTATTCAAATATTCTTTTTCGTTTCCGAAATTTGCAAAAGAAATAATTAAGAACCAACCCTTCAACTCCTTAAAGGGGACGTATAGCGATAAATTAAAGGTTGCATATTGTTCAAAACATTATTTTGAACATCTTTTGTTCAATATCACTTATCAAAATATTTCCCATTTTTGAGATATAAAGCGTCAAAGATTTAGCATTCTGGCCCCTTGTGGCCCCTAATTATGTAACATACGAATTAAAATTATAATATATAGTTGTAAATTGTTCAGAAAACATTTTTGCTTCTGTAATGTCTACCAAAATATTGACTGTTTAAGAGTTATCGAAAAATGACTTTTGGCCCCTCTAATGTGATGAGTCAGCACTTTTTTCATGAATATTAAAGATCTTGTCATTCTGCAAAAATTTTGTTCAGTATATTTTAACAAAAGAATTATACTTTAAAAGATATGATGCAAATGTCTCAAAAAATCCGTCATGTTTCGTGTCCTAGATTTCACCCCTACCGAGCTTCCATACTAAGCACTTCGGGAAGATTTAAAAGTATAGGTGCAAAACTACAATATGTTGTCTATTAGTCCTGAAAATGACAGCATTCTTTTTGTCGTTTTTGAGTTTTTGTCGGACAAAATGGTCACTAAAATTCGATTAAAGGGCATTTTCCGACCGGACGTGAATTTTCAAAAAATAAAAGATATGAATAAGGTTTAGTTCATGATACATCATTCCTGAAAATTTCAAATCAATCGCTCAAGCATCTCTGAGAAATCGTCTGCACAAAAATGTGTAAAGAAAAAAATAATAATAACTAGATACGATCTCGTTGCGAGCAACGAGTGGGTCTTCCGTCCAATTCTTGATAAGATGAGATAAGATTTTGATTGAGATTTTCATTAAAAGATAATGATTTACCACAATCTGTAAAAGACATTGAACATTAAAGACTTAAAAAATCGGCTTTTGGCCCCTTAACGACCCCTAATTGTAGGAATCAGCCCTTTTTTTCTTCATGTCATCTAAAAGCTCTTAGGATTTCGATCACTTTTTGTTCAACAACTGTTAAGAAATTCTTTTCGTTTTTTTGAGCTATTAGCAAAAGAAATATTTAGGGGCCAACTCTTCAACTCCTTAATGGGGACGTTTAGCAAAAAATGAAAGGTTGCATATGTTCAGAACATTATTTAGAACATCCTTTGTTCAATATTGCTTATCAAAATATTTCTGCCTTTCGAGATATAAAACGTCAAAGATTTAGCATTCTGGCCCCTTGTGGCCCCTAATTATGTAACATACGACATTAAAATTATAATATATAATTGTAGATTGTTGAGATAAACATCTTTGCTTCAGTAACATATTACAAAATATTAACTAATAAAGAGTTATCGATTGAAGACTTTTGGCCCCTCTTGGCCCCTAATTCGAGTGCCCAGCCCCTTTTTCATGATCTCATCGTACAGCTCTTTAGATTTTGAACATTTTTTGTTCAACAATTAATCAGAAATTCTTTTTCGTTTTTGAGCTATTAGCAAAAGAAATAATTAGGGGCCAACCCTTCAACTCCTTAATGGGGACGTTTAGCAAAAATGAAAGGTTGCATATTGTTTAGAACATTATTTTGAACATCTTTTGTTCAATACTGCTTATCAAAATATTTCTGCCTTTCGAGATATAAAGCGTCAAAGATTTAGCATTTTGGCCCCTTGTGGCCCCTATTTATATACCATACGACATAAAAATCATAACATATAGTTGTAGATGGTTGAAATAAACATCTTTGCTTCAGAAATGTATTACAAAATATTAACTAATAAAGACTTACCGATTGAAGACTTTTGGCCCCTCTTGGCCCCTAATTCGAGTGTCCAGCCCTTTTGTCAGGATCTCATCTTAAAGATCTTAGGATTTTAAACATTTTTTGGTCAACAACTATTCAGAAATTCTTTTTCGTTTTTGAGCTATTAGCAAAAGAAATATTTAGGGGCCAACCCTTCAACTCCTTAATGGGGACGTTTAGCAAAAAATGAAAAGTTGCATATTGTTCAGAACATTATTTTGAACATCTTTTGTTCAATATTGCTTCTCAAAATATTTCTGCCTTTCGAGATATAAAGCGTCAAAGATTTAGCATTCTGGCCCCTTGTGGCCCCTAATTATGTAACATACGACATAAAAATCATAATATATAGTTGTAGATCGTTGAGATAAACATCTTTGCTTCAGTAACATATTACAAAATATTAACTAATAAAGAGTTATCGATTGAAGACTTTTGGCCCCTCTTGGCCCCTAATTCGAGTGCCCAGCCCCTTTTTCATGATCTCATCGTACAGCTCTTAGGATTTTGAACACTTTTTGTTCAACAATTAATCAGAAATTCTTTTTCGTTTTTGAGCTATTAGCAAAAAAAATAATTAGGGGTCAACCCTTCAACTCCTTAAAGGGGACGTTTAGCAAAAAATGAAAGGTTGCATATTGTTTAGAACATTAATTTGAACATCTTTTGTTCAACATTACTTATCAAAATATTTTCACTCTCGAGATATAAAGCGTCAAAGATTTAGCATTCTGGCCCCTTGTGGCCCCTAATTATGTAATATACGATATTAAAATTATAATATATAGTTGTAGATCGTTGAGATAAACATTTTTGCTTCAGTAATTTATTACAAAATATTGACTGTTACAGAGTTATCGTTTAAACACTTTTGGCCCCTCTCGGCCCCTAATGTGATGAGTCAGCACTTTTTTCTTGATATCATATTAAAGATCTTGTGATTCTGCACAAATATTGATCAGTATGTTTTAACAAAATAATTATACTTTAAAAGATATGATGGAAAATGTCTCAAAATTTCAGTCATGATTCATGTCTTAATTTTTGACCCCTTCCGAGCTTCCATACTAAGCACTTCCGGAATATTTGAAAGTATAGGTGCAAAACTATAATATGTTGTCGCGTCTATCAGTCCTGAAAAGGACAGCATTCTAGCTTTTATCGTTTTTGAGTTTTTGTCCGGACAAAATGGTCACTAAAAATTCGATTAAAGGGCGATAACTTCCGACCGGAAGTGAATTTTCAAAAATTAAAAAAAATGAATAAGGTTCACATTATTATAGATCATCTCTGAAAATTTCAAGGAAATCGACCAAACCGTCTCTGAGAAATCGTCTGCACAAAAATTGGTATGGAGAAAAATAATAATAACTAGAAACGATCTCGTTGCGAGCAACGAGAGGTCTTCCGTCCGATTCAGGAAAAAAAATCTCGTAAAATCGAGCTGAAAAGTGATTCAAAATTTTTGTTGCAAAGAGGATTGAACCCATGTTGCCTTTTTCTGTTTTATCCCCAACGCGCAAACCATTAAGCTTTTGGGAGTACTGCTCTAAATATACTTGTGTGTATACTTTTGCAACAGTACACCTGTCTTACAACCCAAAAAAAGGCGGGTCACTATTAATAATTTGCGCCAAATGCCACGAGTAAATATTCTCGCATTTTCTTTGAACTTATCTATTAAATAGGTGTGATAGCTTCAATGAAATAAGATAAATAAAACGTTCTTATCGCCTTTATTTTATTTCGACGTTTAAAAAGTCTTTGTATACATTACATATATCGTATCTAGCCCAGTTACACTCAAGTAGTGAAACGGAAATTAAGTGTTAAGATTGACACTGAATTGCAACGAACTACTACGTGAAAGTCCAATTAGTTTTTTTACATTTCATGAATCCATATGTCAGAATGGTTTAATCAAACGCTCAGCTGCCTCCATAAACCCCAATTGCGAAATGGCGGAATTGACAAAGACAGCCGCCATCTGGGGCCCGCTTCAGATTTTCAAATATTAATATCTAGAATTCAGATAAGCCAATTTTCAAACAACTTATATAGTAAGCATCAAATTGTTAAGATGAATACTTTTGCTCAGTAATGTATAACAAAATATTGATCATTAGAGAGTTATAGATAAAAGACTTTTGGCCCCTCTTAGCCCCTAATTTGGAGGGTCAGCCCTATTTTTTTGACATCAAATGAAAGGTCTTGCGATGTTGCACATTTTGTCTTCAATATGTTTTAACAAATTATGAACAGGTGTGAAGATATGAGACAAAATGCGTCAAATTTTGTGAGATATTTCTGAGACATTTTTTCGGCCCTACCGAACTTCGGTGCCTTTTGCGCTAGAAAAATTTGGAGACCCAATTACAACTCACTAAACCTTCCTCTATTTTCCCTGAAAATCTCAAGTCCATATCTTAAGTCGTTTCGGAGGAGTTTCCCGGACAAGCCGACCCTCTGAAAATCAGAAAATCGTCCATATCTCACGACCGGAAGTGAGATAATCAAAAAGGAAAAAAACCTATCAAGATCAATTAAATATCTTTCAGATCTGAAAGTTTGGTAGAAATCGGACGAGCCATCTCTGAGAAATCGCTTGCACAAAATCGGTTGGAAGAATAATAATAATAATAATAATAATAATAATAATAGGGAAAAAGAAACCGAAGAATAACAAGAAGGTCTTCCGTTGGAGACGGAAGACCTTAATAAGAAAAAAAGTGAAAAAGAAACAATAGAATAATAGAAGGGTCTTCCGTTGGAGACGGAAGACCCTAGTAATAATAATAATAATAAGAAACAGAGTAAAAACAATATGTTCCCCAACTTCGTTTGGGGAACATAATAATACCTGAAGAATGTCGAAAGGATTTTTGTTAATTACCTTATAAATTGAAGAAATACAGTTTTTGTAATAATGAAACGTTTAGACCTTAAAAAAAAAATGCTAGGTCATTTTAGTTATCTATTTCTGAAAAGAAAGCATGTATACCATTAATTTGCAGTGGTGGATTCAGAAATTTTGAAAAGATGGGGGGCACTCTCCTCTAAATCCGCAAGTGCTGCATGTATGCCATAAAATAATATAAGAAGGAAACGTGGATTACTATTGATAAACTGAACTACAGTACTTGTCCTCTTTTATACATTGTTATAAATATTACATGTACTTAAAGATAAACAGTACTTCCAAGAACTTTTTGTTCCGCGTTGTACACATACTAATGTTCGCTATGTACACTCCTACAAAGAAAGTGGGCACACTAGATTGGCATTCGGCAGGAATCACTGACACGAAACAATTCAGGTTTAAATGTCCAAGCACTGCGTTGTACTTTTACATATATGTTATACAATAAACCTAGATACTTTATGGGAATAGATTTCTGGATTACTGTTTATTTGTTTATTTGATTTTAATTGTTTCAATTAAAAACCTTCTCGAAAGATAAATTGTCTATGCTGGATACATTTAATAAAATATAATAAAAGAAAAACACTAAATAATGTTTATGCTCCCTTTTCATATTCACTGAAAATATTGAATGTAACAGAACAAAGTTGCTAGTTTTTGAAATATATTCAGTATTTTTCATCAGGTGCAACTTTGTGCTTACAAGTACAATTGTCACATGATGTATGGTTATTTGGAGCTAACATTATAAATGACAGAATCAGAACGCATTGAAAAAATATAACATTGTAAAATAATTTGTAAAATATATTTTGCATCATTTTTTTCAACGGGTAATTATATACTCCCAAATCAATAATTTCAAGAAAAAAAATTAATTTAAAAAAATTACTTCCCCGTATTCGAACCTAAAACGCTACGTATATGTTACACAGTTCCAGCGCCAAACCAATGTAGCTAACCGAGACAGTAAACATAGTGTTTTTAAATTGTTATTTAAAGTCACAGTTCAATACACTTGGACTTAGTCAATTTTCTCTCCAAAATTAAGTGAAAAGTTAAGATTTTGATGCTTCTGGGTCGTCTCTCCATTTTTTAAACAACTGGAATAAATAATACACTGATAACGCATGTCAAATTCATGGAGAGAAGACCCAGAAACAACAAAATAATTTAAAAAACTGCTTTAAAAGAGCCGATTTTTGCATCTCTTGATTCGTACGGCTATATTCGGGTGCATGTTTAGATGAAATCAAACATATTCAACCGAACATTTGCCCATTTTACATTCATCTACAACACTGTCAATGGATAGGTTTTGAAAAAAATGCAATAATCAATAATATTTTTATTCTTTTTATGTGCCACTATTCCTGCCGAATCGCCATCTAAAGCGCCCACTTTCTTTTCCGTAGAATATTTCCTATCTTACTAATACACGCATATTGTGAGTGTCTAAGAAATCCGCCTAATTTTCTACCTGCGTTTAAACAGAAAAAGATATTCCACGGAATTATGAACCCATGGGAAAAAGTACGTCTACAGTATTTAAAAACAAGAGGCCCATGGGCCTTATAGGTCACCTGAGCATTATGCATCAACTTTCCAGTGATTGAATTTGATTCATGTTTTAAGCCAGATGATATGGCAATCACAATTTTGAAAGAGGCTCCATTGATCATCATAACAAATGAATACACTTAGCAATTGCTTAGTTTGATTACTTAGGGGACGACCATTTGATTCTGAGGGGGGGGGGGGCTGGCAAATTTTTTTGAGACGGATTATTTATTTTCATGCCTGTCAAGGACAGATTATTTATTTTCAAGATTATCGAGGACAGATTATTTATTTTCTTCTTTGTCTTACGGTACCTTGATCGATTGATTCTAAAAGATTAATCATTTATATACCATAGGCGGATTCAGGATGGGGGGGTGTATAACTTCGTTCAAGCAAGAGGTCTGGGGCCGCCTTAAGGCCCCCAGTGGGTCCTGGGCGAAGCACTGGTGGAGGCCAAAGGAGGGAAATTCCCCAGAATCTCTTGGGTTTTCGGGTATTTTAAGAATAACACCAGGACAATTATACGTGTAGTGGTATTGGTTATTATGTACCAAAGTATGACATTATTAATATTGGTCATGTCATACTTTGAATGAAGGGGGTCCAGGGGGTGAAGCCCCTTGAAGCTCGTGGGTTTTTGTGTATTTTAAGAGTAAAACCAGGCACAATTATGTAGGAATTGTTTAGTTATGTTCCAAAGTATGACATAATTAATACTAGTCATATCATACTTTGAATGAAGGGGGCCCAGGGAGCGAAGCTCCCTGAAGCTCTTGGGTTTTTGTGTATTTTAAGAGTAAACCTAGGCACAAAAATATTGGTATTTAGTTAGAATGATCTAACTGTGTCTCGGTACAAGCCCAAACCGGGTCCGTAGGACAATATCATTTTAACGATAGAACATTCTATCTAATTGGTATTGTACTAAAGTATGGCAATATTAATATTATTCATATCATACTTTGAAATTTTAGGGGAGGGGTCATACACATGTACGCCTTCCTTTAATCCGCCACTGTATACCGGGTACTTTGTATCAATTTATCGGGATGTATACTTCTTTGACAAGAAAATTTATCGTTTGTGGTGTTTAAGAACTGGCTTGTAAAAAGTGATTCATCACACCTACTGAGTGCACATTGCCATGCTGATCAACTGACTAACAAGTATCCAGTCTAGTAATCTGATTTTAAATACTATTTAGTTCTAAGATGGCGAGCGAAGCGAGCCAAAAAAATGCTGAATTGAAGATTCTGAGGTTAATTACACGGAAATAAAAAGGTATTTTCACAATATTTAAATATCATAAGTCAAGGTCAGATTATTTATTTTCTTTGCAGAGGAGGACAGATTATTTATTTTCAACATTTTCAGGGACAGATTATTTATTTCCAAAATCTGCCAGGCCCCCCCTTCAGAATCAAATGGTCGTCCCCTTAATACCCATAGGCAGGGTAGGGGAACAAAAATGCATTTCAACTAATCAGTAATATTCAGCAATAATCAATAGTGCCCGGTGCCCCTACCACATATGAACCCCTGACCCTTACGCCTAGATCCACACCTTGCACAATTTTTGAAAAGGCATCCTTGCTTTTCAAAAATATTTGATTAATACCAAGGAGCAGATTTCAAACAATTCATTCATTTTCAGTATATAAATATAGCCCCCCCCCCTCTATGGAACCCCTGAACCTGGGGCCTTGAAATTCACAATTCTGGAAGATTAGGGCCCTTGCTCATCATAACTATATAGGTAGTTCATCTGCTTAATATCCAGGAGCAGAGAAGAAAATTTTCAAAGATTTCATGCATTTTCACTATATAATCAATAGAGCCCCGCCCTAACACCAGAACCCCTGACCCTGGGGCCATAAAATTCACAATTTTGGTAGAGGCACTCTTGCTCATCATAACTATGCACTTAATTAGTTTATTTAATATCAAGGAGCAGAGAAGAAGATTTTCAAAGAATTCATGTATTTTCACTATATAATCAATGGGGCCCCACTCTAACGCCAGAACCCCTGACCCTGGGGCCATAAAATTCACAATTTTGTTAGAAGCACTCTTGCTCATCATAACTATGTACTTAGTTTATTTATTTAAAACCCAGGAGCAGAGAAGAAGATTTTCAAAGAAATAATACACTTCACTATATACTTATTTAGCCCCGCCCCAGCACTAAAACCCCTGACCCCAGGGCCATGAATTTCACAATTTTGGTAGAGGACTCAATGCTGATTACAATCATGCAAACAGTTTGACTGCTTGATGTCCAGGAGTAAAGAAGAAGATTATTAAAGATTGCACTAATTTTATAGGTTTTGGCCCCACCCCTAAGGCCCCAGGGGGGCAGGGATCATGAAATTCACAATTTTTGTTTCCCTTCACCCATAGATGGTTTGTGCCAAAATTCGTTGAAATTGGTTGAGCGGTTGCAGAGAAGAAGCTGAAAATGTTCAAATGTTAACGCACGACGCACGACGACGGACGAAAACGGATAGCAATAGATCACCTGAGTTTACTCAGGTGACCTAAAAACATGCAGATATAATGGCAATTATAATAGCAAATATGAAAGTTGTGTTCAAAATGGACTTCAATATGTAAAAACAGCAATCGTACGTCACGCTAGCAATTAATCTTGTTACCAATACAAATTGAAAATATTAGATACTTTTAATAACATTTACACTGTGCCATAAATACAATGTAATGATATTTTGATTATCTACTGGTAAGTATTATCCAGATTAAATACTTGTTTCCGATAACATATCGCGTTTGAAATTAATTCAAAATGTATGCGGAGGCAACTATTATAGGTGAAGCTATAAATGGAAGAAACAAAATTTATGGGATCTTAAAGGATTAATTCATATTTTATTATGTGTCCTTGATAGCTACACTGTCCTAGATAATATATTAGAATATATTGCTTACATCTAATCTCAGTATAGTTAACGTTTTAATACATATTAATCTATCTCCTAAAGAGACGAATTGTATTTGCATGGTTGTTTGTCCGTCTGACTGTTTGTTTGTCAAAACAGTATTATTATATAATTATGCAAAAACATGACTGTATGATCTGATACTATACACCTGAGTGCATACTCGTCTTGTCTTTGTCCATGATCTACAGATTTCAAATTCTACACTTAAAATGTCAGGGTCACGTGGCAATTCGTTTTGAAAATGGCAGTTTGACGAAAACTTGGGAACGCATGAATTAATTCAAATCTTTCATTTGTGAAACAAATATTCCTTATGTCGACTTGATATCTCCCTGTGAAATCGAAATAATATACACTTATCCACTGGTTGTGAGTGAGATAGCTCTTTTATCAAACCCGCGACAGAGAACTATTCCCCGAGGGCTTGCCCGAGGGGAATAGCTCCTGTCAAGGGTTTGATAAAAGAGCTATCCCACTCACAACCAGTGGATAAGCGTTTTATTATACTGATGTATAATATAATTTCTGAGGTTTGAATTTTTTTTGGAGTAAGATAATTCTGCAAGAATAATCTGAAACCTGATGACGTTACAATGCTACTTAAGTCATTATGACATCATCAGTTTAAAGATTTATCGCTGGAAATCAAAATTGGCGGCAACAATTGCATGAAAATTTTCCGAGGGTGGATAGCAAAAACTATACCCCGGGGTATAGCTTTGCTATACGTGGAGTATAAAGGATAGTTATTTTACCTTCTGAACTTTATATAGGAAACATTTTAACAGAAGTATAATAAAAGACACTCTGTACTGGTATCCGTGTTAACGTTCTCTTTCGCCTACTATGATTAGTCAGTAATAAAACTGTAACCTGTCGACCAATCAGGTAAAGCGAAAAGAAGAAACAACACCATGAAATCTCCTATATCGCTGTCTTAGAAAATGTCTGTCCGCCTAGCAAGTCTTTTGAATATGGCCTAAGGTGGGATTTATATGGAATTGACGGAGAAATCCAATATCTTTTTTTTTCAAAGAAAATGGACTGTATACTTTAGAATGAAATATATGGAAATAGCCAACAGTTTTCGAGCTCGAAAGTCCATTAAACAATACAAATCAGGATCAGAGCAAACATGGACCTCTAAAACATCAGAGGGGAACAGGTGCCATGGAGGAGTGAGCATCCTCTGCCGACCGGTCACTCCCGAACATAATTGGATTTGGGGGTTAGGGTACATATCTCCGTTTCAGGTGCATATGATGAAAATAGATGTAACGTTCACCCAGGGCCAAGTCGCCGCGTGGCGCAGTGGTTAGAGTGCCTGCTCTAAAGCAGCGAACTAAGGAGTTGATCCTTACGTCGCGGGTTCGAATTCCACTATGGAACGTGGGGACCGGTCGACCGTATAAACCGATGTCCCGTGTCGAAATAGGTGAAAAAGATCCCTCCCTGTTCAATGGCCCCGAGTGCCAAGTATAAAACAAAATTTGCAGCTCTACACCGTTTAAGTGGTGGCGTCTCCATATGTAGAGGGACGTTAAACAACATAAATACAAACACCTAGGGCCAGTTAGTAGGAAAATTTCAATTCTAACTCTGGCAACTCACATCCAAGTGAGTTTATGCACCATTTGATTCGAAGTTGACGCAAAGCAATTAAATACCAACGACTGCGTAAGCTGGCATTCAAAATTTAAAATCTTTTTTATGTGAAACTGATGCAGTAAAATATCCCCCAGTCACCAAAATTTCAAACCTTATAGATATTAGTCGGTGTGACGTACATATTCCGTAATTGTCCGATAGTCGTCTGCCTTTCTCGTTTGGTCTGGTTGAATCGTATGTTCACGGAAATGATAATGTACAGTTTGTACTTTTATGTTTATCAATGACACATGATATTCACAAATTTTTACGGAAACAATTAAAGCAAATTAGCTAAATCATTAAAGTGATACACGTAACCATAGAAAAGGAACGGCATTTTGACGACTTTCTTTTCCTTCTTAAGATACAGAGAGTCTATACATACTTATGTTTTTGATGCAAAAGAGCTGAAAAATGACCCCATAAAACTATCCTTCTTTGCGTTTATGAGCACATATGCCCACAAGCCAGCGTTAACGTATTGGACTTTACAACGCTTCATAGTAAAAATGATGTTATTATATGGTGTAAGAACTCTAGGTTCCCCAAGCCATTCCCATGACACCAATTGAACTTACATAGAAGTCGGCCTCCAGTACATTGAAGCCTATAGTACTATATTTATTTTTTTTTAAAAAGTGCAATCCAGAGGCTAAATCGCACCATGCCTAATTTGATTTTTAGATTAAAGCGTCAATGTGTGCATTAATTTTTATACGTAATACAATATCATGCATGTACACTTTATCTAGAGCATCATCTCAAGCCATGGTCCGGAGTCCGCATATACCACTCTCCTACCACAGTGAAGATCGTATATTTTAGCTGGGGTTTGCGATGATGACTTAAGAGCTTCAACATATTCACGTGTATCGAATTAATATATTGCTAACATTTAAACGAGGAGAAGGAATGGGAACGTTTCGCTCTAGGGTCGTTAAAAAAGGAGTTGATCTCGGGTTCGAACCCCACTGTGGGACGTAGAGATTGGTCCCTCGAATAAAATTTTATAAACTAGGTCCCCTGTCTCATCTCTCAGTAAATGCTGAAACAATAAAGACCCCAACCCCTTGCTCACATGCTGCAAGTGCCTTGTAAAGGTCTAAGGTTTTAGCGCTCAAATTGTAACTATCAATATGATCAAGTGATAAGTTCTCGAGTGGACGTGTCGCAGTTAGAGCGTCTGCTCTAGAATCGCAGAGTAAGGATTGGATCCTTATGCTCTAGATAACCACATCATGGAATTGTAACGCGCTTATGTATGTTTGGGGGTGGGTGAGGGAAGCTAGTGGCTGCGTGCGCAACGGAAGCTTCGAAAGTTAAAGTTAATGTGCTCTTTTAAAGCGAATTATTGAAAATTTATTGAAAGCTGGCCGATACTTCCTAGTGAGTGTTTTTAAAATCTGAATTGAATATTTTAATGAACATACAGGGTGTCCCATAATATATGATACCATTTCATGATTATACAAAAGAAAATGTAATGAATATTGAATTACAACTACTGCGCCATAAACATTATATATACTGTCCAATTTTATTCACACAATTTGATGGACATTGAATGGAAACACGAAATAATGAGTTCATTTTGAAAAATGCTATCGTTTTGAAATTATGTCCCCTAAATGACGTCCAATCTGGGTAATGATCATGTCTAGACATTGCACTAAATTCTATAACTTAGGATAACAGCGCATTTCTCTTTAGTTGTAACCTGGATTTCAATTGGAAATATGCCTTTTTAGATAAATTAGAGATTAAGATTTAGGTTTAGTAACAATATATTAAGACTGGATTTGATAATTAGTTTTGAAATGAGGGTATACCTAGCTTTTTTGATACATCCATTCTGCTTGAAAAGCAATTTTTAGCAATTTTTTTATGTAATTATGTGTCTACGTTATTCCAATTATGTGAAAAGTTTGAACTGAAATTATTTGTTGCTAAAAATTGTATTTATTCAAATATTTAATGAGACAAATTTCAAAGAAATTGGTCAGGACCTGCGTTTCTGACAATAATTTAAAATGGTTTCATATATTATGGGACACCCTGTACTATATACACATCACTGTCATAAAACTTCAATGAATATGATATATTATAAAACTTAAAAGTATTTACATGTACGATTAAAAAAAAGACATCAGTTTTCTCGGGTTATTTTAAAATCGGTTTTGATCAGAAGGATCGAATAAAGCAAATGACAATTCATGAATTGGATAAAGCCTTGGAAAGTAAGTCATCATGCACGGAGTCTGGAGAAAGTAAGTCATTAGCGACAACCTAAATAAAATAACAATAAATCAAGAGTATAAGTTACAGGTACAATTTACTGTAAATACACTTTCAAAAGTACTGATATTCCGTTTCAAAATGATGAATTAACTAAAGGATTGACGTCACCCAAGCTAACTTTGTCATATGATTTCAACACCCCATTGCAAAGACTTTGATATTAGGACATCAACGAGTTTTATTATGTTCCAATCGATGAATCAGATAATAATCCCGAGATCGTATTTATTACCTGATAATTTACAACAAAACAATGCAACAGGGCGTTGAACTTATTAGATATAACATGGCGACACGGACACGGAATCTTGTTTGTGTCTACTCCAAGCAAAGAGGTCCAAGTTCGATGCACAGGAATCCTTGAATAAAAAACTAAATATTGATGAAGGTACATTCTACAGGTGAAATCAAAGTCGGATCCAGGATGTATTCAAGGTCGCTCAATATGAATTATCTCGACCTTGAAAAATTTAAAAAAGGAGGTTCCGGATTACGTTTGTTTTGAAAGATTATAAAGCTATATGGTAATATTAAATTTATCAAATGCATCACTCTTATTTTTTTTACACTGTGCATGTACAAATGTAAAAACTACATATGTTTTATTTTGAGGTAAAAAAAAAAGCCAACTTTTAGCAACTTAATATTCCACTGAAAACTTTTTTATTCATTCATAACAAATCTAGAATGATATAAAATATATTAAAGTCAAACATCTCTTATTACTGATTCTGATTCAATCATGCATTTTCTGACAACAAATGAAATATTTGTGATATAACAGCTATACTTTTCCAATATTTAGCCCTCGGTAAATAGTAATGTTCGATAGTTTTAGATAGAAGAACAGCATTGCAATGCAGAAAAACCTTTCAAAGGATTTGATGGTCACAAAGTTGGTTAATTTTAAAAGATAAAGGATTTACGTTAAATTTTGGAGTCCCAGTATATACATGAACTTATTTATGTGAGGACAACGTGACATTAAATCAAAATCCTACTCTCAAAATACTGTTACAATACATTTACTTTCTATAAATAAACAAATCAACCAAACATGACTACTATCTATAGTACCTCCGTCAAATAAAATTGTTGTATGCGTTTATTTCAAGAACTCGAGGCTGGAAATTTTGCAAACATATAGGATAAGTTACATCATGTTCGCATTGACAAGGGTTTTTTTGGAGGGGGTTATCGGTGGCACATACAAGAGATTGTTACTTTTTAAAGAATTTAAATTCAATTTTAATTGCGACTGATATTTTTTTTTCAAAATACAATCCCATTTATATACTATTTCTACTTCTTTTAGCTACGCGTGATATAAAGATTTGATTTATGACCAAATTTTGTTTAAGTACGCATTAACAGTTGTGCGGTAAATGTGTATTTCACGTTTAATTTGTTATACATATGCACGTTTTTTAAAGCTAAAATGGTAGAAGCATACTTTTTTCGTCGTTGTTATAATTAGATTTTGTTACGTGAAGAAGTAATTAAAAACGCAAACGATTAAGAACTACAAAAATAAGTTAAAAGACATTACGCATAAATTATTTGAAAACTAAAAAAAGTTTAGAAATAAAATATTTTAAAAATATAAGTTTTTGTTTTTAAATTTAAAATCGACTTTATTCATAACCATTATAAAAGTGAGTTATTTGATTTATTTAAAAAAAAAGATTATTGATTCTTCTGTATTTTTAAGATAAAAATGAAACTCTTTTTTCAAAATCAGAAAAAGAACTTGTAAGTGAACTACATGAAGTTCTTGATTATAAATTATTTTACAAAACACTAGACCTTTCTGTTCACAAACAAAATGATATTAAAACACTTAAATTCAGTCCCTTTTTACAAGAACAGTCAAATTTGGAAAAGGTTACGAAAATTAAGTCTCAATCATAACACTGAATCTATATTTTGAAAGAAATAACGAACGAATTGACCCAAAACTTGTTTCAAATAATTTGGTGAAAGAAAACACGCGGTGACAATGCAAATAAACAAGTGCGCAAAATGTGAAAACGTCGTAAATTCCAAGTTTTGAAGGTTGAATGAACGATACATCGTTGAACATCAGTTATATATAGAATATGCGAGTATAGAGGAAAATTGACCGTTAACACGCCAGTCCAACGTATTTTTTAGCATTCAAATTACACTCGTTTAACGAAAGTGTTTCTACTTTGAACGTATGTCATGTGATCTCATTAAGTATT
>NW_026929072.1:0-36455 GCF_032062105.1 Saccostrea cuccullata | reverse complement strand
AACTTTATTGCGGCCTAAAAATGTAATGACGTCAAAAAGTTTTGAAACTGGTTTAAATATTAGTTAAATATTTGACTGTGATAAATCAGGAAAGAATATGGCATGAAGGTTTTCCATTCTACAAATATAATGTCATTAATGTGAAGCATTTCTCTATTTTCAACAGAAAAAGCCTCAAAATGGCCCATTTCAAGGGTGATTTTCCTTTAGAAAACAGTGTCCACAGCCGTCGCCCAGGTAATATTTTGATATTTTGTGCAAAATTCAATAATAAATTACATATCTCAAGATCTTTGTGGGCGATACTAGTACCTGTGGACAATGTTATCAGAAAGAAAATTCCATTGAAAATTGGTGTCTTCTGCAATTTTTGAAGAAAATACGGGAAAATGCACATCTTTATGACGTCAGATTTAGCATTTAAAACACATGTGAGAAAAACAATTTGTATGATTTTTCTGCATTGAACTACAATTATTTAAAAAGCATGAGTTTTCAACTTTTACACCAGTTTCATTTTTTAGAAAATCACAGGGCAAAATTTGTATGGAGACCATACTTTGTTACGGGTGTTCAATTTATAGGAATCAGTTGATTGCTGGACAGTAAAAACTGAATATATGTATATATTTTCCCTAAAACAATTTGTCAATGATACAAGCTTCCCAACCCGGGCACCAGAAAATTTCTTTACCTTGCCTAAATTCACCAACATTTTTCACCCTTTTTTTTCACCCTTTTTAATACCACTTTAATACTCTGAAATTTTAGTATTTTTAATTAATGGACAAAGTTTAACATTTAGAAATTAAAAGCACGGTAATGTGTATATTTTTTTAATCTACTGTAATAAAACTTCCTTTGCATTAAAACTGTTTTAAAATTCTTGTAGTTTCATAAAAATCTTATGCTAAATTCCTACAATTTACAAAAATCTCACTAAGAATGAAATAATTTGCATATGAAATAACATGCACACACTACGGAGGACAAAAAGGTCATTTTCTAATACTTTAACAAAATAATTCGTTATGAGTGGGTTTTTGCGCCATTTTCTTGAAAAGTTATTCGTAAAAGTTTGCATAAAAATAAACATTTATGGTTTACAAAAACATTAAGCAAAGACTTACCATACCTTAAAAGTACTTTTTTGCGAAAAATACTTCATGTCCATTATGTAAGGGTCATATCATAAAAAGGATTTAATAAGGAGCTTGTAACGTAGTGGTTAAATACCATTTTATTTTTTAATAAAAGAATACTTTTTCCTTTTTTTTCAAAAAGTTTTGTTGATCATAATTTCATAAATTTCAACAATAAAAACTATATTTAATATACCTAATTCACAAATTGAATGTGATATTTTAATATCTGAAAGCTTTAGGAACTCTGTACTCCTTGTACAAGTACCCATCTTTTTAATAATGAAATGTCATACTTTGGGGAAAAAATCAAATATTCGTCACATGCAAATTCGTCTTAATGTGAATATATCTTTGAATATACAGAATAAAGCTAAACCTTATACTGAGGTATCTTTAATTATTAACCGATTACCTTCTACAAAAGATAAAAGCCAATTGCTTCATTTTTTATCCTGAAAATTGCAAAAAATTATTAAATAAAAACCTATAAGATAGTCCAAGATATTCTAAATATATCAGTAATATCATCTTAAAGCATTAAATATTTGTTCTTACCCTGGAATGAGAACATTTCTTTTTTCGAAATAGCACTTTGTCCAAAATGTGTCACACAGCAAGTTATTTGGAGAATAATTGCTTCAAGCGGCAGGCAAATTAAAAGGGAAAGTCTTGAATCTAATTTATATCTCCATATGTTTCATAAATCAAATAAATAGGGAATATGTAGAGGGCGTGCCCTGGCAAAGTAGTGAATATCATACATAAATAAGAGGAGAAAAATATATCATATACTAGTATCTCAGTCTGTAAAACTGGATTTCACATTGTAACCCTTTCCACGGGAACACGATTTGAACAATCTCTATCTCATATATCAGGGAGTGCTTCTGTATAAATATGACTAAACTTGACTTTGGTGTTTCTGAAAAGAAAAGTTGAATTTTTATGTATTACTATGTAAAACTTTGATCTCCATCATATCTTCGGTGAAAAGGGCTTGTCAAGACTTGTTCAAATTTAAATATGCATTATCTGTCAATGCTTTATCAGTTTGACTGATAATGGATCAGCTGTTCTTGAGTTTTTGAAGATTTTTCATGCATATATATATGTACTCTAAAATTCGATTGCACATATAGTGGCCCCATCCTACTACTAGGGGGTCATGATTTGAACAATATTTTAGATACACTATTTGTGGATGCTTATTTATTAAAATGACCGATCATGTGTTTGTTCTTCAAGAGTTCTTAATTTTGTTTTCTTTATTCATTTTTTAAATGTTTGTTCGCCCAAGGAAGCCCCAACCCCTGACCCTATATAAGATTCTTTGAATGAAATATACGATAACGAACAGTATTCAAGCTCAAAATATCATTAAACAATACAAATTAGGAGCAGATCGAGCAAACACGGCCCCCAAAACATCAGAGGTGGGATCAGGTGCTCTGGATGACTATATACTAGAGATGGCAATTTGTAACCAGTTAACCGATTACTCGGTCGGAACGATCGCAATCGGTTAGAAAATCCGTAATCGGTAATTCGAAAAAAAATAAAATTTATATAAATTTAAACCCATCATTTCGTTAGAAAATTAATTTTTGAAAAGAAATCTTGACATAAACGTTGATAATCAACTGACCTTGGTGTAAATTTGGTTCTCCTGATTTATATTGTAGGGTAATTGGTCATTTCGTGTTTGAAGTGTTAATTTCTGTTAAAACACCAAGCCGTTACCCTGACTGTCCTGCATTTCTTTAATAATAATAAAGAGACGTATCTTCCTCTTCATGATAAATAGGTAAAATACGCGTAAAACCAGGTAAATCCTAACCAGAAATAAGACTATAATTGTTATCAAATTACATTTCACACCTATTGTTCTATACCTCATCATCAAATGTGTGCAAAACGGGAACACACCTAAAACACAGTTAAGAACTAAGAATTATTATGCTTGTTTTTTCGCAGTTATTCTATCGAATAAATTACAAAACAAACATTGTAAATTAAGTGATGTATTTCATTTCATTAAGTATGGTGAAAAATTTCATTAATTTCTCGGACATGATTTGTGGTTTTCTTATTTTTGTCATAGTCTGTATTGAAACTAAAATGAAATATATATGCTTGTTTTCTTTAACAAGAATCAAGACAAAAGACATCTAGATTTTATCAGTTTTATATATCTACTTTAGGACAAAGGAGTAATATACAACAAGAAAATTGGTATTTTCATTTTTGATACGGTTAACAGGTTAATCGGTCGGAACGTCTTGCGGTTAACCGATAAGGAATTCTGTATTCTATTGCGATCCCTAGTATATACTATTTCAAAAACATGGTTTGGTTCCAACTTATCATTTTTTCACTTAACTTCCAGGTTTAGTTTGTCTTTTTTCTTGTTTAACAACTTAGAATTATCTATGTATTGTGACAAAAGCCGAAGCAGTCAAATGTTGGGGTTGTGCAGTCAAATAGCCCAATTTTAAAAGCTTAGAATTTTCTTAGCTCACCAAAATTTCTACACCAAATTAAAGAGGAATATTTCAAGAGCCCAATCCTATCAAAACGTTCAAAAGTCATTGAAACGGAGTAGACCAAACAAGAACATATAAAACTTGAAACATGGGATCAGGTGCCATGGAGAACTAGGCATTTTCTATCGACAGGCCTAACTTTCTGTGTAACAACAGAATTAATAAATTGTCGCATTTTAAGAAAAAAATACTGACTGTTTTTCTTTTACGATTCAAACTCTTTAAAAAAGTGACCTCTCTTTAAAGAATTAGAAATGAATTTTGAGAAACAAAGTAGAATATTTAAACTCGATGATAGATAAGATCAAATGCAATGCAAGAAGTTGTTAGCATATAAGTTTCCAATATATTAATAACACAAGTTTACAGTGTAGGAATCGGAGGACCACGTTAAAAGCATGATTAAGCACACTTAGTTGAATTAACATATATGTAGTGTTCAGAGACCAGGTCGTCTAATGACGGATATGGAGATAATGAACAGTATTCAATATCAAAGTCAAGAAAACAATACATAATATGAGCAGAGCAAACACAGACCTCCGAAACATCAGAGGTGAGATCAGGTGCAATGGAGGAGTGAGCATCCCCTGCTGACCGGTCATACCCGACATGTGCTCCTTGTCATGATAGGGAAATAACGGAAAATCCCGTTGTCAATTCAGTGTATGAATAATGGACTAACAATAAGTATGAAAAGCGTCAGTCTGCATTTGATTCAATGATAAACTGTATTTGCTGACAAAGTCATCGATCGACCATAGAACTTACGAAATGATGACTTTAAACGAGACTGCTGATATTTTTGTTCCATAAACTTGTTTGTCAATAATTAATCTGTTTTAAGAAATTGTTTATACATAGAGCATGCTCTTACGTATCGAATCAACTGAGACATATAAACTCCGTTTGCAGGTGATGAAGGTATATTGCTGCATAAATAAGGGAAGTTGACGATAGAAAAGTTAAAGTCATTTCGTTAATCATAAAGCTTGGTTGTTCGAGTTCCATTAACGTCTTTTTTCAAGTAAAATATCCAAGTATCTTAAACTTGATTGAAATGTAATGGGTACTAATTGCAAACCTTTATAAGCTGACACGTTTTATTTTCCTATCACGCAGCATTTATTTTATTAAAAAAAACTTCGTCGTGTTGTGGTCTTCAACTCATTATTTTGGTTATATCGACGGCTTTTAATGAATAAAGCAATAGTTTCTCTCATTTAAATGTTCATATGTAACATATTTAGTTGGAAATAACAGAAAAATTTCACTTCTGTTTCATATTTGAATGCTTTCCTATTTATAAATGAATGGACTCACTAAAAGGAATGACACTGGAACATTAAGGTAAGTAGAGGATATCAAAATCTATCAGGCTGGACAGTCCTTTGAAGCAATAACAATTGTAAGCAGAGTATAAACACGAACTTTTTAAACCATTTGACTCAGTTGCCATGAAGGAGTGACCATCCCCAGTCAACCCGTGTATTATTTCTGTCCCCTTAAACATATTTTTTCATAGAAAAAGTGTAGAAGTGGGTCTAGTTCATTTTATTTTTGTGAATTTTAGATACTAGATTGCATATCAATATATATTTTGCAAAATTTTAGAATAACTACATATAATTAACCAAGTCTATAAAAGAAATTCATTTATCTTTTCCCATTCTGAATACGTTTTGAAAACAAATATATATTTTAGGCTAAACAAAACAAATGCAATCAATTCGAATATCGAATGAGATAGGCGTTAACGTTAAGGAAATTATGGTGAATAAGACAACACCAGGGTGTTGTGTATTTGTTTAACCCTAAATATGCACATGCGTTTTAATAACTTTAGAGTTAACACAAGAGTACTGCAACGTAATTTAGACAAGATTATTTAAAATTAGATTGCTCCATAAAAATATACAACCGTTTGTTTTATGATTTAGCATATGTAGTTCGTAGTGTTTTTAATCATTCAGAAAAAAGGCTTTAAAAAAAGTATATAAAATAATGGGCAACTGGGTCCTATTCATGCAAAAAAAAAATTAAAAGTAATATGCAAGTAAAATACTTTAAATAAAAATCACTTGTTTTCCTGCAGTTGCAATAAAATTATATTACGATTCTTTGGCTCTAAGTGTAACTGTATGTCTAATAGCTGCAGATCTGTAGCTCTCCGAAAAAAATATATTGAAAGACCCGAGAGCTACAGTGCCACTCAATGAAAAAAAAACTGTATATTTATTGAGCACAAAAAGTGCGCTCGGTTTTCGATTTATTTCTTTATGTTTTTAAACTGTGATCTCAAAACAATACTAACCGTGTGTTCCGAACATATTCTTTCGCTGTTTCCACTACCAAACATTCCTCATAATTGTTGTTAATAGTCCTCCTGACCCTGATATTGTAATCATAGAACATTTCGCTTATTTATACTACCGTTTTGGTTTCCAAGATAATTCGGTCCAATATGCTTCATTCAGATGTCAACTACGAGAGTACTTGATAGAAGAGAAAGGAATGTTTAAAATCATCCATTTTTTGCAACTGAGGTAAGAATTTGGAAGAATTAATAAAGAACCGAGCGCACTTTTTTGTGCGCATGAAATATTCAGTTTTTTCAATGGGTGGCACTGTAGCTCTCCGACCTATCAATAATTTTTTCTCGGAGAGCTACAGATCTGCAGCTATATGTCTAAAAGATATGGAATAGGTACACTATTAACCCGGAATAATAATAAAAATAAATTATTGTATTCTTTTTTTTTATTTTCGTTTTTAATGAAGATACATGTAAATATATCAGAAACAAAAAAAGAAAAGAAAACAAAATGGTTTATAAGGTACCAAATTCATTTTAGAATACAACAAAATAATCTAGGTTATATCAAAAACATTATCATAGATCAATACCACATAATGACAAATATCACCGATGAAACATCATTGAGATCACATAGTAAACTAGGTGAGTCTTTATCATCACGAAGGCGTCCTTTATCTCACTGTCATCTGCATATATGGGATACCAGAGATCAGAAACCTTATGTAGCAAACTCATCATAAACCTTATGTAGCAAACTCATCATAAACCTTATGTAGCAAACTCATCATAAACCTTATGTAGCAAACTCATCATAAACCTTATGTAGCAAACTCATCATAAACCTTATGTAGCAAACTCATCATAAACCTTATGTAGCAAACTCATCATAAACCTTATGTAGCAAACTCATCATAAACCTCATGTAGTAAACTCATCATAAACCTCATGTAGCAAACTCAGTAAGGTTTAATCATAAAGACGCCCTCTCAATGTAACCAGGAAGTGTTGGACATGAAGGTCACGTAATAAACGTCTTTGTAACACACTTAGCGAGGCTCCATTAACGAGTGGTTTTTTTTTTATCTTAGTGTAAGGAGTAACGGTGGGATATCAAAGACACGTCGTAATATGATTACTCGTATTTAGTGTGGCCTTATCATCATGAGCGTCTGTTATCTCTGTACAATATCTCACTGTAGGAAATAGAGTTTTCATCATCACTTAGTGGGGCCGTATCATCATGATCGTCTCTGCTATCTCCGCACCGTCTCTCAGTGTAGGATTCCACGGTCTGACCCAGGTTTCCTGTGACCAGGGGCCGTTAAGGTAGACCCGGTGACAACTTTTAAACCACCAGCCTCCTTTGTGGTCAGCTGCACAGTTAACTCTGTCTCTGTCATTGTCTCTGTCTGGGGTACTGAAGGCCATCCCAGACTGACCTGTCATACGCTCACCTTAAGTAATTAATTAATTTAATAACTTTATTAATTGTATAAGAATATTTATTTTTTTAAAATCTTTTGTTCAAAATATTCTATTAAATCTCTCCCTCTCTCTCTATCTCTTTGTACTAAAATATTTATTTTTTGTAATATTTTGATTAAAATATTTTCTCTCTCTCTCTCTCTTTCTCTCTCTCTCTCTCTCTCTCTCTCTCTCTCTCTCTCTCTCTCTCTCTCTCTCTCTCTCTCTCTCTCTCTCTCTCTCTCTCTCTCTCTCTCTCTCTTACACTTACTTAATGTTCCCGTAGAGATTCCTCCAAGGAAAAGTCTGAAATTATCCGTCTCATCAGAAACTGAGAACTCATCGAAATATCTGTACAACTTTGTTCCATTTCGTAATGTAATAGAGACGTAGAGGGATGCTTTACTTCCCTTTGTAAGCTGATGAATGACGTCATTTCCTTTAAAATGGAAATAAATATCTTATTTGAAAGAACTATACAAATAAATCCGAAACGGTATAAGGAATAAATAAAGTAATTCTATGACTAGTTAACATTGTGTGTTACAATTCAATAAATATTAATTACATACCAATCCAAAAAGAGTCCCTCACATTTCCGAATCCTTTTTTGTAATCATCCCACATTCTGTTAAAATTAACAGATCCGCCTCTACGTTTCTGGATTACCTAAGATGTAGCCACATAATTCATTAGAAATGTGTTATTCCTATACGTGCCTATTGATTTCCAACTGTAAGTAATGCATACTATTAGTTATCCAAGTTCAATCAAGGGTGTACGGGGATTTACCCCGGGTTTTATATCATACACCCTGAGGCCATAGGCTTTGTAAACATCAGACTGTGTCTCAATCTATCGATTATATAACTACTTACTTCAATGCATCGTGACATCAGGTTATTTAGTTTTTATCATAGAGAATGTATGTATTGTGACGTCACGTTTATGTACACCCGGCTCAAGCCGGGTGCACGGATATTTACAACCAACTTTGTAACCAATCAAAGCTCGTGTTACAAGCTAGATAGGAAATAATATTTTTTATCCTGTAAAGTTAAATAAAAATGATATTTACTCCTCCTACGTATGTGTCAATATGTCCACCACAAAAATTTCCCACAAAAGGACGTATGTACGAGATGATGATGGGGTTTCTTTTAATTACATAACAGTTCTTGGTAAGACAATTGAAAAAAAAAAAAAACAACAAAATATGTGACATATTGAAACAAAATATTTTCAGTTATATATTTCTATTACTTCCAATCACAAATTGTATCTCTAAGCCAAAAAGGGAGAATATTTTTTGTGATTCAGAAAAGGGAAAAAGATTTTGAACGTTCCCTATATAATGTATATGTAGCTTGAGTTAATATGGATTTTTTAGGTGTTCTAATAAATGTAATAAAACTCAATAATATATAATATAGGTACATAAGTAACTTAATTAAATTTTTCACATTTAGCGGGAAATATATATCTTTAATAACTACTCCTGTAACATGACTCAGATTCACACGGAATACTGGGGTCAGACTTTTGATATATTTGTAACAAATCCTTTTTTTTATCCTTTGTTTTGTGTTGAGGGATAGATTAATCAAAGGTAAATAATCAATGTAAATAGTTTAATTTTAGCTGTAACACGCCATTTGATTGGATAAAAGATTTTATCCATTTTGTATAACATAATTTGTTTACGTCAGAATGAGTTACGTCAAAAACGTATTACTCAGCTTGATGTTACTTTTAAAATTTAATCAATGTGAAGGCTTCTAGGTTTATAAAGCGTAACCTGTCCCATTTTTTTTACATCGTATAAAGTTGAAATAAACTTCATTACTTAATTGAATTGAATCGGGCGTCTAGTCCCCCACAGTCCTATCTTTGTATCAGTTAGAGGAATAAGTGTTCTGCTAAAATATGAATTAAAACGACAGAGTATATGCACAATTTGACTTAAGCGAGATAGGTGAAATCCCCTTTAACATTATAAAATCAGTTAATGAAATAATCAACTGTTTAGTAGCTATTCCGGTAGTAAAACTACCAGAGCCGCCTTTGTCAGATTTCACTGCAAAGTCATGACTTTGTGTATTCGAAAACGAGAGAAAGAAAGAGAGAGAAAGAGGTACAGAGAGAGAATTAGAGAGAGAGATATCTTACCGTCCACCATCTGCCACAATTCTCCATGTGACACAACACATTGACACCGCGTGATTTGTCATTCTCAAAAGGATGAATTTGGTATACACCAGATTGTGCGTGTCCATTAACGTATATATCCCGGCAGTCCAGAGGATAGCTTGCATCAACTTTGTCCACTGGAAGAGCTGTTAAAGTTTGGAATAAATGGTTATGTGCTTAGAACCTTACAAACTTATTTTAAGAGTATATACATAAAAAGATATAATATCAATAATAACCTTCCTGAAAGTAGTGTTTCCATCCGACTTCTGTTGTTGATATGTTTGTCTGTTCAACTGAATTATGAACTTGGCACCTCTTTTTCTTCAAGTGAAATCCAAAACAGCTACACGTGGTTCCACACAATGCCGAACAAAAAGATAACGAGGGAGCGTCATACTCTACTATGTAATCACCGTCTGACTTTTTGTTATCAAAAGCCGTATCCACAATATATCTACGAGACACAGATGTCACCGTTTGCAAGGAGATGGTCAACACAAAGAGGCTGGAGCAAAACTTCATTTTGAATTCGCCATGTGTGTCAATATCTATAATTCAATTAAAAGTCCCCGTTTAGAAGGCTGGCATGCAAGCAGTCCTGTCACAAATATAATTTCAGAAATTTGGAGTCATGCTGACTAGATAGATTTTAAGTATTGATTGTTTTTCAATTTAAAACTAATTTAATAACATGAAACTAATGTATTTCTTGCATGCGCGGTTGAAGTAGCAACTACTGAATATTTCATAAATACATGGGAAATTTTATTGAAAACTTTAAATAGGCCAGTTGAAACTCAAAGAATTCAAAAAAGGCTAGGATGCTTGGATAAATATATGTCGACAATGTTAAAAAAAAAAACAACTGCAGGTAATGCAGCTCAAGACTTTTGTCTACAAAAAAGCCCCTTACTATAACATAAGTGCAAAACTACATCTGTATGGTTTGAAAGTTCTAAAAGACAAGCAAAAGAACTACAGATCTAAGGGTTCTTTTAAAACTCAATTCACGGAACAACTTTTGTCGCAAGACTAGTAAATAATTTTTCAATGTTATTTGTCTTCCTGCCAAACGTCTGACATCCGTTAATTAGCTATATATTTTACTCTTATTACATTTTACCTTTGACAAATAACCCCATGAACAGCCCTATGTATCATTTAATTGATTGATCGATTGTATGTGTTATTCAAACCAGGAATGAAACAAATTCATTAGAGGTGTAGAATGTTGCTACAGTAAATTAAAAAAAAATGGAAAATTCAGGTTGCAAACAAAGTATTCAAAAAATTATCCAAAAAAGATATTACAATGTATTATTCTGTTTTACACATAAAAAGAAAATTCAATAAAAAAGAAGCATAATATTTTGATTGGTAAATTTGTCTTATCTGAATTTAATCTAAATATCTTCTGCAGATGTTAGCAATATATCATACATGTAAAAGTGTAATTAAAGAAATACAAACTGAAAGAAAAAAAGTATTTTACCTGATTTTTAGCAAGATAGTGAACATTTTGTGTCTGTTAAGACCTGACTACACGTTCCTTAAATATATGTTTTGTATCATTTTATTTTTATATCATAAACAATTCATACTTGTCATTCTCTTCTAATTTCTACATTGCTTTCAGAATGTTTTTATATATAAGTACACAAATAATTGTGATATAGGCCATTCAGAAGATTACCCATAAGGGTTAAATGAGAAATATGACCCTGTGGTATTTTGTAAAAATGCCTTGTGAGGTACATGTACCCTACTTTTTTGTGTGGAATCTTGTTTAATTGCCTATTCTTCAATGACAAATTCTTAGGAAAAATTATATACATGTCGTCTGACCTTAATTGAATGAGGTTACTAATGACCAAAAAATGCTGTGAAAGTTGCCCTCAATCATTAACACATCTTGCTTTAAACAAGATAATCTGTTGTTTTAACTTTACATACCAAAAGGGCTTTTGAAGTTAACAAAGTGATGATTCTCAAATCTATATATTTACATCTACAAAATTAATGTTTTCCTTTACATAACACTACTGAAAGCAATGTAATTCTTTAACTGTATTAATACAGGTTCCTCGAACGTCAAAAACATTTCACGTTATTATTCTTTGACGACATAAAGGCTCGACGCGCAATCAACGGATTACAAACATGCCACTGGGTTTGAAAAATAAAACATTTCACTCGTTTAAAGTCATAATTAGGAAAATATAAAAATATGAATAAGTCACAAGTGTAAATATAAATGATGAGGTATCATTTTTTAAAAAAAAACATCTATCGAGCTATAAATAAGGATTTTAGGAGATCAAATTCACCATAAAACCCTTCAGGCTTCATGGACTTTGATCTCGTGACCAACCTGTTTTATATCGCGATAGATGTTTTAAAAAAAAATTCTAGAAGAAAGCCAGGAGGTAATGCTTTATTCACGAACTAATTAACAGAAAAATTTAAAAAGCCAATTCTTCTGTCCATTACTATTCATTTACCATAGCATGCTAATAACAACAGCAAACACATTTATTTTAATTTGTTTAAAGAAAATTAAAATTATGCAATTCCAATTATACTATATGAGCAATATAGCTATTAACGCCAAGCTTTTGAAGTATCGTAAAGTATTTTTAGACAACTTTTTGCCTTGAGTGTCTATTGTTCTAAGAAATCTTTTAGTGACAAATGTTACACAAACATGAACGAATAATTCTTTTTTAATCTTTAAAAGGGTCTCTTTGTTTAGTCGTCAATTATATCTGCATTATAATCGGGTGGCAGATTTTTTACTTTCTATACTACACTCACAAGTGTATTTATGTATTTTTTATAAATGAATTTGCAATCTAAATGCTTCAGATATTTTGATTTATAAATAATTTTTGACGATAATCTAAGCATTTAGATTTAACTCCTACAGTTTTGGTCCGATTTCAGTATAACTTGGCACTCAAGTAGACTACAGTAAGATATATAATTTTTTGCATCGGTTTTTGATTTCGATGAACGATGTTGCCGTGGTTACTAGAAATAGAAATTTCTGTGAAATTCTTTCAAAATGCTACTCCTCCTACAGTTTAGGTCCAATTTTAATATAACTTGGCACACAATAGTCTATACTAAAATGCAAAATTTTTATTTTCATGGACGGCAAGGATCATTTTTAAGCGGTTAGCTAGCTAACCGCTTTATGGCATGAGCTCCAAAAACCGGAAACTTCCATAAGGCGCTACCTATCGACATCGCTTTATCGCACGTAACCTTATTCCTCTGCAACCAAAACCGGAAACTTCCACAAGGCGCTACCTATCGACAACGGTAACTTCAGCAAAGCGCTTCCTATGATTTGTATACTGTTTGATACGACCCTTGTGAGAGATTGACAATATGCTGTGTATGCAGAGTGGCTATTATAACAATTATATCGAATTCTTATTATTATTTACCAAAGCATTGACAATACTTAGAACACTAACTTCAAAGAACTGAGAATTAGGTCCTTATTACATGTACATCGTGCGATCGCGATTTATAGCATTTGTTAGTTTATTTTTGAAAGTTGAACGATACGGTTAATTATACAGCTGGTTGAAGTTTATTACAGACTGCAAAAACATTAGCAAATCTCTCGATCGAGTTTGATTTTCCTTGCCAAAGTATTAAGAAACACCATTTATTAAGTTAAGAAAAACCTGAAAAACACTTTTATAAAAACACCAAATGCATCTGTAAGTTTTACACTTTTTGTAACGTTTTTATGGAAACAATATGATTACCTCCACAATGAAACGTTTGTTTTTCTTCTGTTTTCTTCTCTGTTTAATAAACAGATTATAAAAGCTCTGCCCCAGGGGTAAATTCTCCACTCCGTCTTTGATAATTTACTACAAACGATCATAAGGGATCACTTATTTTTAGTTTTGAAAAAAATGATGGGGTACTTAAAGTAGTAAAATTAATTTTGAAAAAAAAAATTGGAGAAATATACATTAATTATGTTCCCCAAACGAAGTTGGGGAACATATTGTTTTTACTCTGTTTCTTATTATTAATGTCTCCAACGGAAGACCTTATTGTTTTCGCTCGGTTTCTTTTTCCCTATCATAATTTTTCTTACCGATTTTGTGCACGCGATTTCTCGAAAACGGCTCGCCCAATTTTCACCAAACTTTCAGATCTGATAGATATTCATCTGAACCTTGTCGGAAATTTTCGTCGTTGATGACGTCACTTCCGGTCGTGAGATATGGACGATTTTCTGATTTTTAGAGGGTCGGCTTGTCCTGAGATCTCCTCCTGAACGACTTAAGATATCGACTTGAGATTTTCAGTGAAGGTAGAGGAAGGATCGTAGATGTGACATTTTGCATATAGATCTTTCCAGGTAAAAAGGCATTGACGCTAGCCTGGGCTCAAAAAATAGGCTTATACGTATCTTGCAAAATTTGATACGTTTTCTTCTATATCTTTTTACTTGTTAATATTTTGTTAAGACTTATATAATAAAAGATGTGCAATATAGTACTACCTTTCATTTGATATCAAGAAAATGGGGCTAGCTCTTCAAATTAGGGGCATACAGGGACCAAAAGTTTCTCGTCTTTAACTCTTAAATGATCAATATTTTATGATACATTACTGAAGCAAAGATATTCAACTTAACGATTTGCAACAATATATACTTAAAATTTTATCATATGTTACGTAATAAAGGGTCACAGGGGGCAAGAATGCTAAATCTTTGGCGCTTTATATCTAGAAAAGCATGAATATTTTGATAAGCAATATTGAACAAAAGATGGTCAAAATAATGTTCCCTACAATATGCATACTTTTAATTTTTTCATTTTTTCCGTCGACACTTCCGTTGTAAACCGGAAGTACATGTGGTTTAATTACATGTATAGGGATTTTTTTTTTCATTTTCTAATGAATGTAATTGTTCATTATAGAGATTTAAGAATGCGTAGCATCTTAATATTTCCACCGGAAGTACGGTTCGTTCAACCCGGAAGTTGTCTAAAAATGAGTTTTTTCCGTCGAAACTTTCAGGGATGATTACTGCATGCTTGATGTAGAGTTGATAGTAGATTTGAGCACATACTGTCGCACCGGATGTGAATAAGTAGAACCGGAAGTTGATTGGAATTAATAGATCCTGCATTTTTTTGTGTTTCTAAACATATTTTTAAGAATTTTTGTGCCTTTTTTACATTTTTTATCCTATCAATGGAATTATCCCAATACAGGTCTTATTCCATCAGATGCAACGAGATCGCATCTAGTTATGTTCCCCAAACGAAGTTGGGGAACATATTGTTTTTACTCTGTTTCTTATTAGGGTCTTCCGTCTCCAACGGAAGACCCTTCAATTATTCTATTGATTCTTTTTCACTTTTATTAAGGTCTTCCGTTTCCAACGGAAGACCTTATTGTTTTCGTTCTGTTTCTTTTTCCCTCTTCTTATTAAGGTCTTCCGTCTTCAGCGGAAGACCTTCTTGTTATTCTTAGGTTTCTTTTCCACTATTTTTTAAGGTCTTCCGTCTTCAGCGGAAGACCTTCTTGTTTTTCTTAGGTTTCTTTTCCACTATTTTTATTATTATTGTTTTTTTTCTTACCGATTTTGTACGCGCGATTTCTCGAGAACGGCTCGATCGATTTTCATGAAACTTTCAGGTCTGATAGAATATCAAAAAATCTAGATATAAATTTTTTTAATTTGATGACGTCACTTCCGGTTCGGAGTTTTCTGCGATTTAGTGATATTTAGAGGGTCACTTTGTCCGGCAGTTTTCTCAAAAAGCACTTAACACAGAAGCTTGAAATTTTCAGTGAGGCTAGAACAACTTTCGGAAAAGTGCACTAAGTATATCACAACTACCGGAAGTACGAAGCGCCGACGCTCGCTATGGCCCGAAAATAGTCCTATCAAGAATTTCAAAATTTTATGCACCTTTTCAACGATAACTTTTTACCTAGAAATATTTTGTTAAAGCATGTAGAACAAAAAAGGTGTAGAATTTCAAGATCTTCCAAATGACATCTCGAAAAAAGGGCTGGCACCTTAAATCAGGGGCCAAGGGGGGCCGAAAGTTTTTCCTTTATATCTCAAAAAGTATTGAGAATTTGTGAGACGTCAAAGAAGCAAAGTTGTTCAAAATGACAAGCTTAATCTTATATTGAAGTCGTCAAAATACGACGGGCGTCGTCACTTCCGGTCAAACCGGAAGTAGTCGGAAAACGCTTATTTTTGCCGTTCTTGACAATGTTTTTGGTAACATATGTCTCTGGGAGCAATAAAATTAATTTTTGTCCGTCGTCGTCACTTCCGGTCAAACCGGAAGTACCAGAAAGTGGCTTATTTTTGCAAAATTAACATGAATTTAGAGGAATCAAACCACTTTTGGATGTTATTTCTCATTTTTGTGAAAAATTAAAGCCACTTCCGGTCAAACATGACGGAAGACCTACTCGTTGCTTTGCAACGAGCTTTGCTCTAGTTTATTTTTATTATTGTTTTTTTCTTACCGATTTTGTGCACGCGATTTCTCGGAAACGGCTCGATCGATTTTCATGAAACTTTCAGGACTGATGGAACATCAATCAAACCTGATATATAATTTTTTATTTTTATGACGTCACTTCCGGTTTCGAGATTTCCGCGATTTAGTGATTTTCAGAGGGTCACATTGTCCAGCACTTTTCTCAAAAGTGCTTTTAGATAGAAACGTAAGATTTTCAGCGATGATAGAGCAACATGTGCTGATGTGACACACACCTTTCTTAATCTCTGGAAGTGCAGCACGTCGGCGCTCGCTATGGCTCGAAAAAAGACTTATCGTGAATTTCGAAATTTTTCACACATTTTTGGCATTATCTTTTTACACGTTAATATTTTGTAAAGACATATAGAACAAAAGTTGTGAAGAATGTGACGATCTTTCGAAAAATATCAACGATAAGGGGCTGGCCCCTATAATAAAGGGTCAAAAGGGGTTAAAAGTTTTTCCTTTATATCTCAAAAAGTATTGAGAATTTGTAATACGTCAAAGAAGCAAAGTTGTTTAAAATATTAAACTTTATCAAATGGGATCGTCAAATTACGTCCGGTGCCGTCACTTCCGGTCAAACCGGAAGTTGTCAAAAATTGCATATTTTTGCCGTTCTTGAAAGGTTTTTGGGTAACATATGTCACTGGGAGATTACATCTTAATTTTCCGTCCGTAGTCGTCACTTCCGGTCAAACCGGAAGTAGCCAAAAATGGCTTATTTTTGCAATAACTAACATAGATTTGAAGGATTAAACCATTTTTGGACTTCATTACTCATTTTTTTGAAAAATGAAAGTCACTACCGATCGAACAGGACGGAAGACCTACTCGTTGCTTTGCAACGAGCTCGGCTCTAGTTATTTTTATTATTATTCTTACCGATTTTGTGCACGCGAGTTCTCGGAAACGGCTCGATGGATTTTCACGAAACTTTCAGATCTAATAGATATTGATCTGAACCTTATTGGAAATTTTTTATACTGAGATCGTCACTTCCGGTCGTGAGATATGGACGTTTTTACGATTTTCAGAGGGTCTCCTTGTCCTGGTAACTCCTCCTAAATGACTTGAGATTTTGAGTTGAGATTTTCAGTGTAGATAGAGGATGAATTGTAGAAGTGCCATTTTGAGACTATATCTATCCAGTGCAAAAGGCACCAAAGCTCACCTGGGTTTTAAAAAATGGCTCAAAAATATCTCACACAATTTGACACATTTTGTTTCATATCTTCATACATGTTCAAAATTTGTTAAAATATATTGAAGAGAAAATGTGCAAAATCACAAGAGCTTTCATTTGATATCAAGAAAATGGGACTGACCCCTCAAATTAGGGGCTCAGAGGGGCCAAAAGTCTTTTATCTTTAACTCTCTAATGATCAATATTTTGTTATACATTACTGAAGCAAAAGTATTTATCTTAACAATTTGCAACAATATATGATACAATTTTGATCATATGTTACGTAATTAGGGGTCACAAGGGGCCAGAATGTCAAATCTTTGACGCTTTATATCT
The DNA here is from genome assembly GCF_032062105.1 of Saccostrea cuccullata. Classification (NCBI taxonomy): domain Eukaryota; kingdom Metazoa; phylum Mollusca; class Bivalvia; order Ostreida; family Ostreidae; genus Saccostrea; species Saccostrea cuccullata. Next base: position 18,714 of record NW_026929072.1, on the reverse strand, counting down.
CAAAAAGGGGGAATATTTTAATAAGCAATATTGAGCAAAAGATAGTCAGAATAATGTTCTAAACAATATGCATACTTTGAACTTTTGTAAAGCGACCCCTTTAAGGACTTGTAGGGGTGGCCCCTAAATATTTCCATTAAGCATATCTCCACAACGAATAGAAATCTCTGAATAAGTGCTGAACAAAAAATCTTTAAAATCACAAGACCTTTCATTTGATATCAAGAAAATAGGGCTGACCCCTCAATTTAGGGGCTCAGAGGGGCCAAAAGTCTTTTATCTATAACTATCTAATGATCAATAAAGGGGCCAGAATTAAATCTTTGACACTTTAGATCTCAAAAATTTAGAAATATTTTACAAGTAATATTAACAAAAGATGTTCAAAATATGTTCTAACAAATGCAACCTTTCATTTTTCGCTAAACGCCCCCCATTAGGGATTTGGGGGGCCCCTAAATATTTCTTTTGCAAATAACTTAAAAACGAAAAAGAATCTCTGAATAGTTGTTGAACAAAAAGTGTTCAAAATCCTAAAAGCTTCAAATGAAATCAAAAAAAGGGCTGGGAAAAATTAGGGGCCAAGGGGGCCAAAACTTCAATCGATAACTCTTTTCTTTTAATTTTTTGTAATACATTACTGAAGCAAATATGTTGATCTCAGCCATCTACAACTATACATTATTATTTTCACGTCGTATGGTACATAATTAGGGGCCACAAGGGGCCAGAATGCAAAATCTTTGACGCTTTATATCTCGTAAGTGAGAAATATTTTGAGAAGCAATACTAAAAAAAGATGTTTAAAATCATGTTTAAACATTATGCAACCTTTCCTGTTTTGCTAAACGTAGTTAAAGGGGTTTGGGCCCCCTAAATATTTCTTTTGCGAATAACTCGAAAACGAAAAAGATCATATTTTAAAAAAAAAGTTTCAAATTTAAGATTTTAAGTCGAAATCAAGAAAAAGGGATTGGGCAGTCAAATGAAGGGCTAAAAGGGGCCAAAAGTCTTCAATCGATAACTCTTTATCTTTTAAATTTTGTAATACATTACTGAAGCAAAGATGTTTATCTAAACCATCTACAACTATATATTATGATTTTTATGTCGATTGAAATTTTTGGGGGCCACGGGGCCAGAATGCTAAATCTTTGACACTTCATATCTCAAAAGTGAGAAAATTTTGAGAAGAAATATTAACAAAAGATGTTCAAAATCATGTTCTGAACAATATGAAACCTTTCATTTTTTGCTAAACCTCCCCATTAGGGAGTTGAAGGGTTGGCCCCTAAATATTTCTTTTGCTAAAAATTCGAAAATGAAAAACAATCTCTGAAACTTGTTGAAAAAAAAGTGTAAAAAAGCATGAGATCTTTCAGATGATTTGAAGAACAAGTGGGTGGTCCCTTCTTTAAAGGGAAAAGGGGCCAGAATTTTAATTTATGACAGTTTAACTTAAATTTAAAAAATACCATCACTGCAGCACAATCGTTTTTTTTAAGAAAATTATTGAAAACAATCTCAGTCAAAATCTTATCTCATCTCATCAAGAATCGAACAAGACCCACTCGTTGTTCACAACGAGATCTCATCTAGTTATTATTATTATTATTATTATTATTATTATTATAGTCGTACGCCGAGAGGTATACTTATATCAAAAGGTCGTACGCCGGTACTGGAGGATCGTTCCTGGATCCAACAGAATATGAGGACAATGAATATCCAATCTCAGCGAAGTCAGAAACGAAATCAGGACGATACCTTTTAAATTATCTACAAGTAATCAAGACAAGAAAGAAGCCGTAACAGTACAGACGAATAGGCAATCTATAAAATGTTACAGGATGATCTAGTAGCGACATTAAACGAAGTAATACGCTTACAAGAAGATTTCAAGAAAATGACAGACGCCAAATCGGGAGAAAAATCAAGCGAAGAGAGTACAGGAAGGGGTATTGCCGCCGAGACAAAGGCAAAATCTGCAGAGAGTTATCAAAGACTAACCGGGAGTTGGCATACGCAGAAGGCATATCTAAAGGTGCCCAGTTTTGCAGGCCAAAAAACACCATCAAATTTTGACGGCACATCACCATGGATGGATTTCAAAGTTCATTTTGAGTACTGCGCAGAACTAAACGAATGGAACGAGAAGAGAGATGTCTTTTTTTGGGTGAATTACAGGCGCGGTACAACAAGCCAAGTATTTCCCCCAGAAAAGAAGGTAATTACAAAGATCTCGTTGGTGCACTCGAAAAGCGATTTGCACCACCAAATATTGAAGAGCTATACAAGTCAGAGCTGCGTATGAGACAGAGGAAACCGGGTGAATCACTGTTGGAGTTTGGGACAAGCAGTTAGACGACTAGTCAACTTGGCTTACCCAAGGCACCACAAGAGGTGTTAGATACGTTAGCAAAAGATTGGTTTTTAAACTCGCTGACACAGTCTGAAGTCCGTTTAAAAATTCTGAGTGCACGGCCTGTGACCTTTGATGAAACATTACAGATTGCAGTGGAGCTTGATGAGTGTATGAGAGCAGAAGAAAAGAGAAACGGTAAATGGAACAAGATGGTAAGAGATAGATACAGAAAACTTTAGTACGCAGAATGATGACAAAGACACAGAACTAAAGAAACTCAAATCGGAGCTCCAGGAATTAAAAGCAGCTTATGCAACAGCAGATGCAATGGAGGAGTCAAGTACAGCACAGTAAGGGTGGCAAACGAACATCAAAAAATGACATCGTTTGTTTTACTTGAAATTTAAAAGGGACATATAAGCTGCGAGTGGCCACAGAGAGAAAAACAGAGAAAAACCCATAATGGCGGGAAGCAACCAGAAGAAGTCTGACCAGTCGTCAGTACCAACCTGTCAGATAAGGAGCGGTTGCTTGACATCAATAACTTTGGCCCTTTTATACCCCCGACCAATGAAAAATGGAAAAGATGCTTATTTCATAGTAGACTCTGGAGCTTCTGTTACAATAGTATCTTATGAAACCTATGATGCTATTCCTTCGTCAAGTCAGCCAGAATTGCAAGCAACACGTCATATACTCATTTTTAGCAGATTGAAAGACATTAGAAACGAAAGGATCGACAATTTTAGATTTTAAAATAGGAGAGAAGATTATAAAAAACACGAAGCAGTCCTAGCAGCAATTAGAGGATCTGGTTTTTTAAAATTTAGACTTCATGATTGAGCATAAATGTATGCTGGACCTGAAATCAATGACCCTGAAGTTTCCCTGAATAAAACTTTAGTTATACCAGACAGAAGCGATTGCATAGTTATGGGGAATGTTTAAATGAGACAGCAAGAGACCATTGTCATTATTTGGGATTGTGGAACCATGCCAGATTTTTAGCCAGGAGACAAAAACATGATGGGCAGATCACTGGTATCTGCAGATGCTGGCGGTGCTGTTCCATTGAGGCTCCTTAATCTACATGATGATCCATTAGTTGTATATAAAGGGACGGTTGCAGGGGTATTTGAGCCAATAAGAACTACATTACCTTCAAACAATGAAGAGACAACGCAAGATACAAGTCTACCTGGCCATATTCAAAACTTGCTAGATGATGCTGAGAACCTCTCTCCAAGCCAAAGAAAGCAAGCTCAATCTTTCCTGTTAAAGCATGCTAAGCTTTTTCCCTAAAAAGGGGGCGCTGATCAAGGGCACACAACCTTGATCAAACACAAAATCAATACGGAAAATGAAAAGCCGATTCGTCAAAAGCCAAGACGCGTCCCTTTTCCATCTAAAGAAGGAAATTGACAACCAAATCGATAACATGCTTACAAACAATATTATAAACCCGTATTAAGTTTTTGGCTAGTGTCCAGTCGTACTTTACGTAAGAAGGATGGAACTCTAAGATTCTGTATTGACTTTAGGAGGCTGAACATTGTAACGGTAAAGGATGCGTACCCTTTACCTAGGATTGATCAGTCTTTGGATGCCTTTGGGGATCGAAGTGGTTCTCTACACTAGATATGATGAGCGGGTATTGGCAGATAGAAGTCGACGAGCTTGACAAACAGAAGACCGCTTTTACATCACATAGGGGACTTTTCGGGGTTTAATTAATGCCCTTTGGCTTATGTAATGCGGCGGGAACATTTGAAGGGACTCATGCAGATTGTCTGCGCTGGCCTGAGATGGGATATCTGCTTAATTTATCTGGACGATTTAATCGTGTTCAGTTCTACATTTGATCAACATTTAGAGAGACTTCACACGGTATTTAAAAGACTCCATGCAGCAGGACTTAGACTGAGAAGTAAAAAGTGCAGTTTGTTTAAACACAGAGTATCGTACTTGGGCCATATCATAACAGAACAAGGTGTTGAAACTGACCCGGGAAGGTGGGCATACAAACTTGGCCAACATCAACCAACGGGGGAAAATTAAAGTTTTCTCGGATTATGCTCTTACTACAGGAAATTATTTGTGAAGGGATTTGCCTCTTTTGCTTAGTCCATTACATAATCTGACACACAGAGATAAGAAGTTCTTATGGACTAAGGAGTGTGAAATGGCTTTCCAAGATCTCAAAAGAGCACTTACCACAGCACCTATTCTTGCAATGCCAGACTTTTCTAAAACATTTATTCTAGACACGGATGCATCTAGCGTTGGCATTGGCGCCGTTTTGAGTCAATCGAAAGACGGAATTGAACATTTTTTATGGAATCAGGTCCTTAACTAAATCGGGGGAAAAAATACAAAACACGAAAAGAACTGTTGGTAGTTGTACATTTTATCAAGGCATACAGACCTTATCTATATGGCGGGCATTTTGTGTTACGCACGGATCACAGCGCCTTGAAATGGATGATTAGCTTCAAAGAACCAGAAACAGTTGGCCAGATGGCTGGATACGTTATCGGAGTATGACTTTGAGATATGTCATCGAGCTGGTAGGCTCATGGAAATGCTGACGCACTCTCAAGGATTGATCACGAGGCTATGTAGAAAAACAAATGCAATATAAAGGCAGTTGCAGCAATTACCATGGAAATGTCAGAGCATGTAATAAAGCAACAGCAAGCAGATAATCCAGAGATAGCAGAAGTGAAGAAGTGGCATCACGTGACTTCTATAAATAGCGAGATGTTCCTTAATAAAAAAACTAACAGAACAACAATACCTTGGAGTTTAATAACTTCTTTGAGTAAATAATATTAGTCGAAAAACATCTATTTTGCATAAAAAGTAATGCTTTAAAACCCACTGTCCGGTCAGTAAAATAATTATAACACACATCTGCACGAAACCTTACCCTGTGTTTTTTATTTTACACATATGAACCCAGAATTTTTTTAAAACCATGCTTTACTCGGGATTCGAGCAGCACTTTCCAAGGATCTTAGAAGGCGAACTTTTCATATATACAAATCTCATGTTTTGAAATATCCAGCTTATTGTTGTTCTGTTGCATTATTTTTGTCACGAATGACCGAGGAAAGGCCAACTGGGATACGGATATAGCATTACATTAGTCGCGAGGAAAGTCAAGAACCTACAACTCAAAATTTCAGATAACAAGATGCCCCCTGAAATACCACACGTTCCAGACATTATTAGTGACCCTATCAGTGCTCCGTACATTCAGTACAACGCAGAGACCGTCGAGGGTAACGACGCTGCAGTTTTGGAAGATCAAAAGATACACAGCAAAACGACCACCCGATCTAAAAGGCGATGCCGAAAGTCCAGACACTTTGAAGATTTTCAACTGTACCACGTGAGGGAATCAGACAAGACATCAAAGGGAGGACAGTCCACTCCTTCTCATTTGCAGTCTTGCAGTCGGATGGCGAGGACGAAGAATACCGTACGGAAAGTAACCGCCATGCATAAATGTCCACTTTGTATCGAGATGTTCCAAATCCTGAAGAAGTTTTAGAGCATATTTGCCAAAAGCACGACAAAAGAATCAAGTGTGACCACTGTGAGTATACGTCAGAAAAACGTAGAATAGAAATTCAGCGCCGACATTCAGGCCCCACAGACCAGGAGAAACCGAGGCAACAATCTGAGAAAATTTTTTGATCCGGCGCCGCACTCTGCCGATTCCTGTCTTCAACCCAAAAAGAGACAATGTGCAGACACCCGTAAGTTGTGAAGCGAGGACAGGATTTTACAAAAAGGGTGCCGCCGTGAGTGGACCAAAAGACCGACCGTGAGTGATGCGTCCACCCAGTGCGATGGAGTTGCCGTGAAAAGAGGCGAATTTCGGAGATGGAATGGACCGAATTCAAATTTACATTATTATGGTACATTCAGTGAAAAATGTGAGCATTTTATTAACTTTTTTTCAAATTTGTTAATATCTTCGTTTATTTTCGCTATTTTAAGACGTATCTGAAGGAGGTGTGTCGTGATGGCATCTTTATAAAGAAAGAGACTTTTAAAAAATGCTTTTTGTTACTTTATAAATAATATGTTTATATACACCCCCGGTAACTTATGTGTTTATTTTATGTTATGATTATCGTTTTTTATTGTTATGTATAGATGTCGGTTTAATTTAATCACGTGATCATTATACTTGTATATAAACCATGATTTCTGTTAATTTGTTAGTCTGTTGGCTCGCGTGGTTCTGAATAAGAACCATAATTCCTGGATTAGAAAATATATAGATAGAAAGTTCTGAATAAGGTAAACATTCTGAATAAGGAAAAATCATAGCTTTCATCCTGAATAAGGAGACCAATTAATCTATGCTGTGCCTTGCTGACGCCATATGTTTGCAACTGATGACTGACAGACTTTCCATAAATTATATTAAAATTACAACATCTTTTCATTCCAAGAAATTAGAAATCAAAAGAACCCCGTAACAGTACATCATTTCCTTGAGACTTTGCTTAAAATTCTGACGAGATACTTATATGAAATTTAGAGAGGAAGAGGGTGTATAGACCAAATTTTTGCCATCCGTAACATTATAGAACAGTGTATTGAATGGCAAATGCCACTGTATATCAATTTCATTGATTTTAAGAAAGCTTTTGATAGTGTGCACAGGGAAACACTTTGGAAAATAGCAAGAACATATGGAATACCAGCAAAGATATGCAACATTATGAAAACATTTTACTCAAACTTCGAGTGTAGTGTCATCCTGGAAAATGGAACATCAGACTCCTTCAGTGTAAAATCTGGAGTACGGCAAGGATGCATACTATCACCAATTCTCTTCCTTATGGTCATTGGTTGGATCCAAAGAAACACCACACATGACAAAAAGAGGGGTATCCAATGGACAATGTTCAGTCACCTAGAAGACCTGGACTTTGCAGACGATCTGGCAGAAGTACCAGGAAACACCATCCACCTACAAGAAAAGACTGATAGATTAAACTCCTTTGCTAAAACAAACTGGGCTTAACATCAGTGCCAAGAAGACCAAGGTCATAACAATCAATGCACCAGTAGAACCTGTCACATTAAATGGAGAGGCACTTGAGGAAGTTGAGGACTTCACCTACCTTTGCAGTATCCTAAGTAAGGACAACGGCGCTGGGAAAGATATAAAATCGCGTCTCAGTAAATCACGGACAGCATTTGCCCAACTTCAGCCCATCTGGAAGTCAAACAACTACAGTCTGAGAACCAAACTACAACTTTACAACAGCAATGTCAAATCAGTTCTCCTGTATGGGTCTGAATGCTAGCGTGTTATTGACAGCGACATGAGAAAAGTAGAGGCATTCCACAACAACTGTCTTCGAAAAATCCACCGTATCTTCTGGCCAAACAAGATCTCTAACATAGACGTGCACAAGAAAAGCAAAAGCAGAAGTATATAAACAGAAATCAAGCAAAGAAGAATGAGATGGTTGGGACATGTAATGCAAGAATGCCCCAGAGCAGGATACCCAAAACAGCACTACATTGGACACCACCTGGAAAGAAAAACGAGGTAGACCACGAAGAACATGGAGAAGAACTATAACATCAGAGTTAGAGGAAATGGGCTACTCGTTGGGGCAGGCACAGTATGTGGCAAAGGATAGAGGAAGATGGAGGCAGCTTGTTGAAGCCTTATGTCCCATCGGGGACGAAGAGGATAAGTAAGTAAGTAAGTACTTACATTGTGCTCCTTTATAATTTTTCATGCGAGATAAATTACAATGAATTTGCCTTCATTTTAAAGATACAAGTCGTATAAATTAAATACCTATGATTTCCATTGTGATTTGACATTTTTGCTACTTTTAAGTGCATATTTGGAGTAGAACAATAATGTTCTAGAATTTTTTTAGCAATTCACACTGTTTTTTCACGTGCTCTTGTGTAAAAATAAGCATATAAAGGTTATGTTTTTAATACCTAAAAATTAAGAGCAAGTGGTCAGGAAGAAATTTGTCAAAGTTTTGAAAATTTCACACAAAGACTTTTCGGACATAGCTCCCCCTTAAGGGTACTTAGCACAAACAAAAAAAATGGATGCATGGATTGATATATATATATTTTAACTGATTTTGATTTGAAATGACATAATTAATTAATAAATCCGAAATCTAGAAAAAAGTCGTGGGTTTTCATTGGTGCTTAGATATGAGACTTTGTTTTGCTTTCTATATAATTCCATACAAAATTTTGTACAAATTTGTAATCTTACAATGTACGAGGGACGTTCAATAGAATGTCATTAGCTCGATGGCATACAACATAGTAGTCGATATGACATAAAGCTTGAACTCCCTTGATTATCTACTTTTTAACTAATTGATAACAGTTTGTGTGGCCACTTTTTATCGCATTATTTCATCGTGGAAAGCTGGAAAACAAGGGCTATTCGAGACACTGCATTAAAAATGAATGGTCAAGAATCAGTAAACTAGAGTAAAATTAAACGCTTCATTAAAGCAGCTGTAAAACTTATTATCCCAAAAATATATTAAATGAAATAAGTGAAAGGTACAGCAACCAATGCCTGTTTTATAGACAGGTGAACATGTAGATTTCAATAAACAAAAATTATATAATGGGTATTAAAACGTGTAGCGTCCTTGGCAACAATGACTTACAACAACCGATGTAAATTTGCGAAATTTCAACAAATTATGACTGATTATGTTTTATTGACTTTAAGACACATAGCCAAAATTTATAAAAATCATTTTGGGGATAGTTCATACTGTTTTAAATAAACATTTTAAATACTTAAAGGTCACCCTATATTTTGAAAAATGAGGGAAAACAACAGCGTGTAGGAATATCCAAACAATTCTTTTAAAAAATCAAAAATTGTATTTTTTCATGTTCGTATGAAATTCTAACAGATTATGAAACTTGAATTCATTTTGCTTTAAGCTCTCAAAACAAATTTACAAAAAGATGCACTTGACAAAACTGCAAAGACCGAAGAAGAGCAAAGAATTGCAGGAGCATACAACAGTTTTATATGCTATTTTCTTAAATATTAGCGGTCTTGTTCTTCAAATTCATATTCGGGGAGGAGTTTTAAATTTCTGGAGGAGTCTAGAAAACATTTTTTTGCAAAAAATTGAAAGGTTTATGAGTAGGAAGGAAGATAATGAGGAATACACTACATTAAATGTCTTCAAGATGCGGCCAAACTCACAGGCCATGAAGAGTAGCTTAGCTTTCTGGGGATAAAGGTCATGTTTTTGTCACACCAACAAAATTTGCCAGATCTTTCAACCTTTGACTTGTTTCATTGCAACTAGAAAAACATCTATCAGAAAGAAGAAAACAAGTAGAGCAGCAAATCATAAGATCTGCCATATTCCAGTATACGAGAATCACCAAAATGTTCGAAAAACAGTTAAGAATTGAATGAAAATGTTACGGATATGCGTTTTAATTGAAAGAGAATATTTTAGCTAAATCATTAAGACTAAGTCATAGAAAAGCGTTTTTTGTTTCTTTCGGCTGAATGACATTATTTATTGAACGCCCCTCGTATGACAAAATTTTATACCATTCTTCCCCTACTTGGTAAACATTATTTAGTTTACCAATTGAAATGTAAATCTGTGAACAACTGTTGCTGGTTTCTGTTTTTTTAAGCATTAGACGAATTTTTTGTATTTACGATCCCGATGTTAATCTTATTTCAAAGCACCGCATAGTGTAGGAATCACCATAATTAAAATCTCGAAGTTTTCAGTATATAATGATGAAATTGCATAAAATGTGGACGTATCAGTATATAATGTTTAAAATATGTAGATATGCCGTTGAAGTATAGCAGCATGTTATGTTGAAGTATCAGATATAATGCTGAAATATGCATATGTTCAGCATATAATGTTAAAGTATCAGTATATAATGAATGTAATCCATATAAGGCAGTTATGGCGTTTCATATAAATATCATTTGAAGAAAAGAAATTTATAAAAAAAAAATTACCTTGTCCATGTCTTAGATCTAAATTCCTGAAGAATGTCGGACAAAAACGTTACCTCACACAACCAATTTTCGTTTGTTTTTTCTATGAACGGTTCGCAATTCTGTCCCAAGAAATGAAGAAGAGGAATAGCCAATATGCACAATGTGTTGTATTTAGTACTTTTCGAGTACTGTAGTTTTTCCTCCAAAAATTGTATGATCAATTCCTTTAATTTCGCATCTGCAAAAAAATGTCTTAAAGTTTTAATTTCTTGAAATTCATATCATTTTAAAATGCAGTAGCACATTTCTCTCTCATCCGCGTTTTCGTAAAAAAAAATATAATGATCTCTCCCACCTGATTGTAAGTAATCCTTTGGGAAAGAAAACTGGGACAACCATAAGATACAAATTAAGCTCACGTGAGTCACCTTGGCTCTAACGTTCTTAAAAGGCATAGATTAAAACCACCGCTTTCAAAAACACATGGTCTGTGTACCTCTGTTAATTAGTTTATGATGATCACCATTACCTTACCTCAGGGTTCAGTGAGGGCCACAATAAGACAGGAAGTTTTAGATCTCTTAAGAAAATCATCTGCCGTCATGAGAAAAAGGGCCATCTTTTGACGTCACAATGCTCAGAAAACGACGTCAAAGTCGCGGTATCGTAAACATGCAAGAAACTTCGTTGACTGCACTTTGTAAACAAGAAATATATTTGAATTTCAAAGTGTAACAAAAGTTTGAAGCTTGATGCGGACATTTTTTAATAGGTATATATAATTATAACAATTTAATACGTAAATTTATTCATAATTTTGTTTAAGTATTTATTTTGATGTCTGATATACGGGACATTGGACATTCTCATTGCTAGCTCTAGAACAGCGATAAAAATGAGTATGTTGTCGCACCACCAAATTAAAGATGCTGCATATTTGTTTTCTGAGAAATATATAAATGCTTAAATTTTATTTTTTGTTAAGAAGTCTAAATATTAAAAGGTATATTCTATATACTTTTATATTTTTTTTCAGAGAGAGAGAGAGGAGCGAGCGAGCGAGCGAGAAGTCTATGCACATATAGTAATTACCCGTCTGAATAAGCGCTACCTTTTTCCTGAAACAATATACCAGAAACTAAGAACGAGAGAGTGTATTAATTTAGCCATTTTTATTTAATCCATAGTTAATCATACTGATGTACCCCGATAGCAAACCTTCGATGAACTGTCAATTTTTAAAAAAAAGGGGGGGGGGGTAAGAAAGACAAGCCGAAAAAAAAAATAAAATAAAAAAGACCGGTAAAAGTTAAGCTAAGCAAACATAATCCCTCTTTCTATCGAATAAAGATACTGGTAACATGGGATATTCAAACCTTCTACATCAACAATAAATAATTTTGATTAATGCTAAGGAAAAAAGTACGGATGATAGGGATGCCACGAAAATTTCTAATCAAAATTTCGTTTCAAAAACTTATTTAAAATGATCAAAGAAAATACAAATAAATTCCTATGAAGAAGTTACTATTGTTTCAAATTTCTGAAAAATTGTTCCGATAAAATGAATGAATGAAAGTCGACTGGAACTGATTTTGCAAGATATTATGAGATTAAATACAGCTATTGTAGACTTTTCCCAAAAGCATTTTCAACCAAATGTTGAAGAAATTAACAATATTCCATTGACAGTGATATGATGCAGGACATTCTTATAAACCAAAAGGAAAAAAACATACAATATTAAGCAAAAAGACGCACGAATTTCTGATAATATCAGATATATGGCTAAAATCTCTTGAGAAGATATTCACTGAAAAGACAAAAGTATGTGACAAATTGTTATGAGTGTAATTTCAAAGTTATGAACATTTTTAAAATCTTTAAAAACTTTAATTAGCGTGAAATTTAATTATATAACTGACTATTGAATTTACTATATGAAATAAATAAGTCAGATTTTGCGTTAAAATCTTCACTCATACATGTATCAAAATACCCCGCATATCTCGACATTAATTAAGTTTGCCGTGTCCAGAAATTCGGGATTAGACTTTATATCGGGTCTCAACATGACCCGATGGAAAGTAATTAATAAACAAGCCATAAACTTCTTCTTTTTAAAGAAAATATTGGCCATTAGAGTCGCACACAATTAACAATGGGGAGGAATGTGGGTTTTACATTGAAAGCCCCCCGCCCCCCACACACACATACACACTTTTGTTGCAGTATAGTGAATTTTGTGCACTAGGGCAAAAGAATAACTAAAGGCAGTGTATTATGTTTGATTAAAATTTGATACTAAAAGAAGGAATGAATCTCTCTCCCCACTGAAGTTGGATTCGAATTTCGACACCCCCCTTTTTTTTTACTTTTTCTAAAGGTAATTTTTTTCTGGTCAACCCTCCCCAAATTTTTCAAACTAGTTGTGTGGGGATAGTTAGGAATGAGTCAAATGTTTTTTTTTTGTTTTTCGTTTCGTGATGTTTGGTATGTTCTGAAGTAATAACTAGAGAAAAATGTATTTTCAGCGAAAGAGAGTCAAATTAGAGCGGTATATCATTACTTTTGCATCGCCTTATACAAAAAGCATTAACATGTTGGACGTAGTTCATTACTGGATAAGACAATCGCATCGAAATGTGAAAAAGCTTCTAAAGGTATCAGTTAATTTAGCCATTGTCACGGAGGAAAATGAATAGATGACTGTTCGTAGCCGTTAAAAATTTGTTTTGCTTGTCAAGGAAAATTTGGTGGTTGAAAGTGCCCATAACTGAAAAAATTATAGCCCCCCCCCCAACTGAAATGGCTTTCTAAGGGTCTGCCGTTCTTGTGTAAAAATACAGTGGACCTTCAAATATCCAGACGCCATATCTGGATGCTTGGCGTATCCTGACGATTTTACATCGGAACGAGATCTTACGTTTTTTCGCTCCTTTAACCGGTAAATCAGATATCCGGAGGCTTTACATTTCGGACAAATTGATCTTAGGAAACGAAAGCGTCGGATAAATGAGGCTCCACTACCAGTATTCATTCAGTTTCAATTTCAAATAGATTTCTAAAATTTTACAATGGAACTGTAATTTCGCACAGAAAGTTATGTTAAAGTGTACAAGAACAAACCAATTTCTATCTTGTTCGATTAAATTATACAATATTATACATAAATAATTTTTTTGAGATTGATAGTAGTGGTCTGTAAGAAATATACAAATGTACGGTTCAAGCGAAACAGGGTACAGGTGCCAAAATAAAAAAAAAAGGTTAATGTGTAACCGATTTTAATTGTCGCGATTTACTTTAAAAAAAAATAAGGAGTTAAAATACCATTTCAATTTGAGGTCAAATTTAAAGAAAGTTTCAATTTAAGGTATACGGTATATGAATAATTCATTTGTCCTTTATTTGCCTATTTACTACGTTTCTTCTCCATAACTAAGATAGGCGACGAAAATGAATTGTATAAACAATGGAAACCTAGAGCTTTAAACATTTAAATTAATAAAATATGTAAAAACATAAAAAATTTTAAAATCCGCTTGCATGGAAGAAGGGGACGTATATATTTTTCATGAATGTTTATAAAGCAATAAACGTTTTTGAAAACAAGTTTATATATCTAAGCGTATCTGAATTTCTTTCTCAATTAAATTTTTCGGTGATACAGAAAATACATTGTGTTTTTTTTTTATCGTAACAGAAAAAAAGTTACATGCGTGTGTGCTGGGGAGTGAATGCTGTCTCATAAGATTTTTTTTAATATTGGAATCGATGTGCTTTTTGTGAGGGATGCCCCTATTTGCGCGTGGTGTCCTTCTGCATGGGATTCTCTATCTGTCTATATTTCTTTTAATCTTTAAGTGTTACAAGTACTTTATATACTTTTATAAATTGAAATAGATCATTTTATATAAAAAAAAGTAATTTTTTTGGGTGTAAAAAAATATTATTTCCCTAATGATTATGTTAAAACCCGTTCCTAGATTCTGTCTAGACCCCCCCCCCTTTTACGAATTACTAAATCTGGAAATTAGCATGAAAATAGTTAAGAAAAACTAGAGCCTGAGCTCGTTGCAAAGCAACGAATAGGTCTTCCGTTAGAGCTACGGACTAGAAGACGTAACCTTGAGTTGAGGTCAAAAGCCACATACTAAAGATATACAAGTAAAAAACCTTGTAAGAGAAGCAATTACAATGTTTTGCTAGGAAAAAGACTGTAAAGGAATACTAGTATGTTTGACCTTGATCTTTCCAAATGACCTTGTGCTAAGCAATAACTAACTCTCGTTAGAGCTAAAATTGAGATAAAAAGAGTTAGGCCAAGGTCAAAAGAAAGGCCAAGTTCAAAAATGGTGATGCCATTAAACAGCTCTCATCAGTATGCATCAACATGTGAAGTTTGATAACAACATTTTGAATGATATGTTTAAAACTGAGCTAAACACTAATTTAAGAAAAGTGAGGTATATACATGTATATAAAGTCAAATTTAAAAAAATGTTAATGCAGTTGCATAACTCTAATTAATTTCTATCAGTATGTAAAGATTGATAAAAAATATCTTGGAAAGTTTGTTTGAAACTGAGCTTTGAACTGAGCTAAAGGCAAAGTGTGACAGAAGGAGAGACGGAAGGACAGAAAGTAGGAAGGATGGAAGACGTCCGACAAACACCAAATGCCTTGGCCATTTTCATGGCAGGGCATAACATGTCATGTATGATTATTGGTTTATATAAAAATAGGTCGTAACTTTCAGTCTCGGAATTCAACCCCTAAACTACATGTATATATGCATGTACAAAAACAAATCAACCAACTGACATTCTCTGCTTAGAAGGAAGACATTGTATTCATTTTAAGGGATGGGGTACTTATAGTGATGAGAGGAATTTAATCACCTGTCGGTCCATGAAACATTATTTTGGAATGTCTGTATACAGCTGCGTGGCTTTCTTAGAATGAAATTAGTATTTTTTGAAATATCTAAATAATTCTTTTGTGACACCGTGATATATTTGATAGGCTGTATAATAGCTGTTCGGATATAGTGCCGTTTGAAGGTCCAACACCTTTCTTTTAATATAACAAAGGTTCTAGTGATCTTTTTCCGTATAGTGGAAAATGCATGGGAGAAAAGAAAAAAACGTATGGAGTAAAAGAACAAAGACTTAATGAGTTGTGTTTTTCATCTACACAGAAACTTTTTTTCTTCTTGTTTTCCTTTTTGTGAATTGCCGTTTATTTTGTTTACAACTACAAGCTTGTGTTTATACCGCTGTTCATACGTGCTACCAATGTGAGAGGAGAAAACAAGAACGTCGTCAAAGCAACAGTGACTGACCAGATGGACGTTTATATACATTGTAATCATTATACAACCAAATATCAGAGCGAATCGATAGTTTAAGTACCTAGTTAAATGCATAGGAATTCAATAATTACGAAAGAATTTAATTTATATTTTATGATAAATAGGCAATAACGAATTTTCTAATTTTGTAAAATCGTATTCTGAAAGCTCTGGATGTATATGTTTGGCCGCTCTTACTATGTAAAAGTTCATACATATAAAACGTAATTATTATCGGCTGCGGTAGCGCAGCCAATCTTTTTGTGATTGTGTAAGAGAGTGCACATGGGGAAATGAGACGTTTTTTTTTTTCTTACTTCAATAAAATAATTCGAAAATTAAGGCGGAACGAAAAATCATGCGTAAAATATTTTAAAAACTTGCTTAAATTTAGTATTAAATGTTGAAATATATTTCAATTTCATTGTCATTAATATCTCATGATCATCGATAATTTATGGTCATATAAAAAGAGTTTACATCAGATACTCCCCAGCCTGAGAGTGTGTAAGATTTGAAAAGAAATCTCTTGATTTTCCGGATAATGATGATGTGGTTAAAGTGCATGGTGAATAAAAAAAATGAGGAGTTTTTCAACTTCTAGTAAAAATTGTTTTGAATTTCCTCTACATCTACAAATGACACAAAGATCATGAAGATATTTTTCTTTAATTTTGCACTGCGGTTTGCAGCATAGCCTGCTCTGCAGAAACCATGAGCATTATCACGTAATCAAGATTCAGGGTATCGAGGCTCGGACAGGCCTACACTTTCATTTTGATGACAATAAATTCTTCTTATACATCAATGAACATGAATTTTATTAACATCGATAAATCTATTTATGAGCAAATGCGGTAAAATTATTTTTTATTTTGTTTTGAAAACAGCCTGAAACAGAATTGAAAAACTATTTCAGCTTTGAATATCTTGTTGTGCTTTCCTTGCATGTGAAAGAATTTTTTTGCTTTGCAGCCAATTTGATGCTTTGCATCAATTAAATTCGTACTGACATTGTACATGTACAGGCATGTAAAATATTCTGTTTTATATTGGACGAAATAGTATACCATTCTGTACAATATCATTTTAAGTTTAGTAGCAAATAACTGCAAACTCAAAAGTGCTTAATGTCATGTTGGATTTCCCCTGTGAATTAGAAACGTTAACTCCACTTACAATTATCATGCATGTGTACATGTAGTTTAAGATTCATAAAACAATTACCACTTCGATAGATACAGGAAAAAATGATGTAAACCTAGCTCGTGTTTTTTTTTCAGCTATCAAAAGGCATAAAACTTGAAATGAATAAATCCACAAGCGATTACGATTGATTTTAAAACAAGCTGAAATAGAGTGAAATTGAATGATATGAAAGGAGTTGACATGATTTCAAACCCAATTTTCCATTTGCAACTATCGGAGTACACAACGGATTTTCAAATCGACATACCCGCTGCTATCTGCGGACACGCGCTTGTAAATGAGGACTGGGCTACAAAATTTTAGACACAAAGTGACAAAGCTGGATGTAAACTGTTTATTACAAATACGTGAATAATAGTATATTTTAAAGTATTTTTTTAACGTTCAATGTTTATTAATATTAAAAAAATAATGGAGAAACAAAAGAGTGATGGTAAAAATAAAACGCACATAATAGTATATTACGTATCACAAGACTTCCATCACTAATTATAATTATTTGCCGAAGCCCCTTTTCAATTACAATTTAAATAAAATACATTAAAACGGAATAGAGAATGATTTCGAGTGAACGGCCAAAGAAAGCGATCACAATTCAAAATGATTTTATGCACAAGTGTTTGAATTACGATTAAATATTTACATCCACTGAATATTTTCTCCTTTATTTCTTAAGAAACCCCATTGCATTCATGCACTTCAGGTCCAAGCTTCTTCAATAGGCAGGTCGTCTGTACAGATTTCTTAATCAGTGGCTATTCCATCAATGAAACATAGAAAGACATTCACATCATAAATACAATAATTAATCTTTTTTAATCCTACTTTAATTGATTATTTAAACAGATATAAATATAAACAATAAAATGCTTTCTTTGTTTGTTGTTACTGGAATGAACGGTCGCAGCTATTGCAGAAAAAATACATAAACCGCGTAATATTGTTTAAATGAAAGATCGGTGAAGTATTCTTATTGATTCGATAAATTAAAAACATGACTTTCTATAAATTGATAGGTCTTTGTACACAATGGATTTTAAACACGATCACAGACACTTGCATTGTTTACGACAGGTGGCTGGTACACTATGACCTCGATCGACAGCGTGGGATTTCGCGTTGGATTACATAACTGTTACAAACATCTAGGCGATCTTGGAGATCGCCAAATTACGGAAGCGTATTAGGGCCGCAGCAGTATTTTTTTTTTTAATTTGTTATAACAAATTGATAATTTGTTATAACAAATTATTAATTAGTTTAAACAGATTATTAATTTGTTAAAACAAATTAATAATTTGTTATAACAAATTAATAATTTGTTTAAACAAATTGATAATTTGTTATAACAAATTGATAATTTGTTTAAACAAATTGATAACTTGTTATAACAAATTGATAATTTGTTATAACAAATTAATAATTTGTTTAAACAAATTGATAATTTGTTATAACAAATTGATAATTTGTTTAAACAAATTGATAACTTGTTATAACAAATTGATAATTTGATATAACAAATTAACAATTTGTTTAAACAAATTGATAATTTGTTATAACAAATTGATAATTTGTTATAACAAATTGATAATTTGTTATAACAAATTGATAATTTGTTATAACAAATTAATAATTTGATAAAACAAATAAGTAATTTGTTTTAACAAATTAATAATTTGTTATAACAAATTGATAATTTGTTATAACAAATTCATAATTTGTTATAACAAATTACTAATTTGTTTAATCAAATTACTAATT
>NW_026929071.1:0-36331 GCF_032062105.1 Saccostrea cuccullata | reverse complement strand
CATAACTTAAAATTTGACACCCTAGTCTTTATAGTAAGCAAAATATAAACGTTTTTATTAAGTAATGGAATAGTGATTTATGTATTCATAAATATAAAATGTAAGGAATGTCCCATAAATATTAGTAACCAGCTGCCAAAGACAGATAGCGTTGCAGAATGGGTTACTTTAGCACAAAGTTTAGTCAGGTATGAAGACACAGTATCTGTATACCCGTGCCAATGTGCAAAAACTCTGTACAATCTTCACCGACTTACATAAGGTATTCCAGCCTTCTCACTGATCATCTGAATGGCATGCTGAATCTGATCAGGAGTTCCTCTGATGTTAAACAACTTCTCATTGGGGTTAGGCCCGGGATGTTTCTGCAACTCTACATGTGCCCCAGACTGTTGGTTTATCTGACGGATGGTTTCACCACCTAAATAAAAAGAGACCAATTTGCAATATAAATTTATCAAATGTTAAATCTATTTATTTTATTCACTTGAATAATACCCATCTTTAAATAGGAAACAAAATGTTACAAACCTTTTCCAATGACCAAGCCACACTTGTCTGCGGGTACAGCAAACTGGGTTTCGTCCTGGTATCCTCCCCCGAATCCATCTCCTCGACCCATGCCCCTGCCAGGTCCCCCTCCAAATCCACCCCTCCCTCTACCGGGGCCACCACGACCCCGACCACCACCAAAACCACGACCCATTCCTCCTTCTCTCTGCTGTAAAACACATGATCATAGCTCTCTTAGTATATCATAAACATAATTATTAACTACAAGTTGAACGTTCTTGTTTTTACCATTATTTTTTTTTAATTGAGAGATAAACTGTTATGTGCAATAGACTTTTAACCTACATTATAATCATTGAGAAGGTCCTGGATCATGGAGGCAGCTGTCTGGACTTTGTCTGGGGCTCCGGTAATGGCACACACTCTCTCTGGACTGCTTCCATCATCTATAAATCACAAGAAAAATTACATAATTTTTTTTTTCAAATACATTATCCAAAACAATTTTATAGGAATTTTAATCTAAAAAGGCAGTGTAGCAAGGTCTACTATCAAACTCCATCTATGGGACTTGTGTCCAGATGGTGTTAGCGAATCCTTGCTTTGATGTTGCACTCTTCCGACACACTCGTAGCTTAGACATCTACAAGGGTTCTAATTGAGTGCTTCATTTAATAACACTAATTACTCACCAGCCTTAAACTGAACCTTGGCACCACTTTCTTGTTGAATCTTTTTAATCATGTCTCCATTTTTACCAATAACAATTCCCACTGCTGTTCTTGGCACTGGAATCTGTAGGAAGAACATACATGTACATGTAGTTTATTGACCATTATGTATTTATTGAATCGTACTAGAGACACTGTCCCAGTGCTATGAAATAATCATTTATAAGTAAAAGACACTGTAATACTAACCTCCATTGGGGGACCACCACCACCACCACCACTAAATGAACCATAGTCATTGAATCCTTTACTCATGTTCTGAAAATACAAGGATACCACTATAATCATTGAATAGAGATTTTTTTCTAGTTAACTTCATGAAAATTACATTTTATCTTCTTACTTCTTAAAGCTTAAAATGACTACTTTCTTTGCCTTGCTAAGAAACCTGTACTTCAATTTCATATTCTGTTATACAAAAGATCTATTTATTGATCAAAATAATAAAAATATTTTTCCTGAAACGTTACAACTTATCAAACCACAAGAATAAATTTTAAACCTGGTGGCTGTACTTACTTCCATTTCCTTTTCAGCAAGCAGGTCTAGTACCATTTCTTTGGCCCTCTGACATTTTTGGGGATCACCTGAGATCCTCAGAGGTTTTTCAGCAGCTGATGGGATGTTGCTATCTTGAATCATGACCATTTTTACCGCAGCTCTTTCCTGGAATGAGAAGAGGAAATCATATATAATGTTAATGAAAAAAAGATAATTTCAATTTAACAAGAGATGTTTGTAAAACACTTGTGCCCCCCTCCCCCCAAATTGGGTTTTTTCTTAGTCCAAAAGGGCATAACTCTGTCTACAATGGTGCAATCCTACCCAAAACAGAACTTGACCTAGAAATTCAGCTGAAAAATCTGTATACTAAATTTCATTTCAATATGTGCAACCTCTGCAAAGAAAATGAACGGAAACTGCAAATAAGTGGAAATTTTCTAAGTCCAAGGCGCATAACTCTGACAAAAAGGGTGCGATCGTACCCAAAACAGAACTTGACCTAGATATTCAGCTGAAAAATCTGTATATTAAATTTCATTTCAATATGTGCAACCTCTGCAAAGAAAATGAACGGAGACGGCAAATAAGTGGAATTTTTCCAAGGGGCATAACTCAAACAAAAAGGGTGCGATCCTACCCAAAACAGAACTTGAACTAGATATTCAGCTGAAAAATCTGTATACTAAATTTCATTTCAATATGTGCAACCTCTGCAAAGAAAATGTAAGGAAACTGCAAATAATTGGAATTTTCTAAGTCCAAGGGGCATAACTCTGTCAAAAATGGTGCGATCATACCTAAAACAGAACTTGACCTAGAAATTCACCTGATAAACCTGTATACCAAATTTCAGTTCAGTATGTGCAATGGTAGTGAAGAAAATGAACAAAAAACTAAATGGACCGACCGACCGAGATACAGCAGCAAAGCAATATGCCCTCCCTTCTTCGAAGGGGGGCATAAAAATGCAAACGGTTTACAAATTTACACATTTTGAGTCAATCAAGAAGCTGAAAAACTGGATATTGAAAGAAATTGGTAGTGGAAAAAGTTTGCCTCTCCCCCCCCCCCCCCCCCCCCAACTCCCTTTTCCGACCCCGGTCAATAAACTTTATCTTTTTATTTTATTTTTTTTTTTTTTTTTTTTTTTTTTTTTGCTTGCTTGTCAACTTTTTCAGGTAAGTAAAAAAAAAAAATTTCTGTGGCTGGCCCCCCCACTTTCAAAATCGATGCTACGTGCCTGTTAGTGAATTAAACAGAATGCCTAAATGATACCCCTCGCCACCCATATCAATATAATGGCAGTGTCCATGGGAATGAGAAACCCAAAATGTGTCGGATCAAAAAGTAAAAAATAAGGCACAATGGCAATACATTATGTAACTAGAACTGTCCAAATGGGACAAAATACCCCCCACTGGCTTTTTCAGAAGTGCTAAATCATGAATATTTTATGGATCTGAGAGAAGAGAGAAATGCTAAAACATTTTTAGTGCACATGTAATTGCTCATTATATTTTTTTATAAATAAAACAAAGGCACAGCCTAATAAAAAAAAAATAGACTAAATATACAGACCAGACACAAATTATGAACTTTTTCTGTCAGTGACCTTGAACTTGCATAAATGATCTTGGTTCAAAGTCATGACACAACCTCAGGTCATGAGCAATGTTTGTGTGAAGAGTAGATTCAAGTTTTCCATAATAAAAAAAGATATGGACCAGACACGAATTATAAAATTTTTCTTCCAGTGACCTTGAACTTTCCAAAATGACCCTGACCCAAGGTCATGACACATCCTTCGGTCATGAGCAATCTTTGTGTGAAATGAGAACT
Source organism: Saccostrea cuccullata (assembly GCF_032062105.1). Classification (NCBI taxonomy): domain Eukaryota; kingdom Metazoa; phylum Mollusca; class Bivalvia; order Ostreida; family Ostreidae; genus Saccostrea; species Saccostrea cuccullata. The sequence continues at coordinate 32,744 of NW_026929071.1, read as the reverse complement.
TACCAAGTTTATCCATAAGAAAAATATGGACCAGATAAGAATTATGAAATTTTTCTTCTAATGACCTTGAACTTGCTCAAATGACCTTGACCCAAGGTCATGACACATCCTTAGGTCAGGAGAAATCTTTGTGTGAAATGAGAACCTAGGCCTAAATAAAAAAAAATATGTTTGTTTCCTGTAACCCGACCGACCCATTCAAATTACCCCGGGTGAATTCCCGACCTACAGGAAGCAAACATATTTTCTTTTTAAGCCCTACCAAGTTTATCCATAAGAAAGATATGGACCGGAAACGAATTATGTAAGAAAGATATGGACCGGACACCTTTGCACAGACAGATCGATGGACAGACAGACATACAAGGTGATTCCTATATACTCCCCCAAACTTCGTTTGCGGGGGGTATAATAAAGATTCTGTGAGAGTCTCATCAAATTTCATTCAGTGGTATACATGAGAGGAGTTGCGGATAAGAGATGGGTACCCCAAAGCGTAATAGACGGACGGACATCCCGATTACTAAATACCCTCCCGCTTTTCAAGCGGGGGTGTTAATATAGTTATATATGTATACAGTCGATTTACAATACCTTATACATACAATACAGCAATCAAGTGTGTGTTAATGCATTCTCAAAAGTCAAAACGAAAGAAAGGGTGGTCGAAGAAATCTCTAATATAAGAAATTCTTTTCTTCTCATAAGAAATTTATTTAGATATTAAGTACGTCAACTACATCCCCAAGTGGTTGTAACAACCCCCCCACCCCAATCTTCATAGTATCATTAATCAAATAATGCATCGGTTGTATTTTACAGATTTCCAAGAACCGTACTTTTTCTTTAGAACTCGCTAAATTGTTTTAAAATCAGTAAAATTGCTTAATTTTAAACTTTACACCCCAACTCACGCTACCCATGAGTAGATGTAAAATTTTGGCCTAAATTTATATAGTTGGGCGTAACGATACACTCTTTAATGAAACAAAAATCTTCGTGCTAGTCCCGACTTTACGCTGATGTAGCGCTACGACTGGGTGTACGACCTTTGATGAAACGGGCCCCTGGTGTGTTCCTAACATTTGAACGTTCTTACAGGTAATAAGTAAATTTATAATTGGTATAAGTCCAATTAATTATTTTCAAAGTCCAGTATAACGCTACATAATTTACCACAATAACAAGAAAACTCAGTAATTGAGAAATAATTATCGTGGTATGAAATTACGGGACTTTTCATATGTATAATGTGGAAAATTATTCATCAACTGTGAATGTGTTTAGCTCTAATTCTTCTGAGGACATATACCATAATGGTTTGACGAATGACGCTTTTCCAAATTTTGAGATGAGAGGTTCTTTATCACTTCCTTTTCTTGCATTTATTTAATATTCAAATGTCGTTTCATTATTCAATCGTCAGTCCATTCGACTGATAGTCGAATAGTCGACTATTCGTTGACATCCCTAATTTTTTGTCAATATCTTTAAATACGAATTCTTTCATTTACAGATGATTTGTACAAACGTTTATATAGATAACATGTATTTAACAGTAATATAAAAATGATGATAAAGCAAAGCATTGTTCTGATATTTGATCATAACAATGGTTGCGTTAATCTTGCACTGATCCTCGGAATTGTGTTGAGGTGTTTGATAAAACTAGAAAGTGTTCAGTGGATTCACAGGTTTACATATACTCCTCAGATAATGCTTCCTTCTGTAGGCATATGCTTTCTGGCGAAAAATATCTGTAAGTTGAGAAAATGTACAAAAAATGTACCTCGACCCCCTTTTCATTCGCTTCGGAAGCCCACAACCCGTGCACAACATAGTATACACCTGGCATGTTGGGATATACACGGTGTCATTGTACTGAATTTTTACCAATCAATTATCATGTTGACCATAATTGGTCTCCTTTATAATTTCATTGCAGAAGTAACTGTATCAATTGTATTAAATAGTCCCAATACTTATAGAACTTTGTGTATATTACTATAAAGTCTATCAAGGAGATGTAATTTGATGAGTGATTTTTACATGCATTATTTTCAGAAGAGTTCAAGGTTGATATCAAGATCACTGCACCAAGGTGCGACTTTTTGTACATGCTGAGAAAATTACACATTATTGACATTAATGAAAAAGAATGGTAAAATTAAGATATTCTGAATAACTTAATACAGCTATATAGCTATTTTAAGCTATATAGCCAAATCAAGAGGTTGTACTGGACCTGGTAACGCCTCAATCCACAGGGGCATCTTATCCACTCTGTTCTCTACTTCACATATAAAAATACACAAGGGAAGAATCGAAAGCAGCACACGATTTGTAAACAAAGTCAAAAAACAACTTACTTGAGAAAAGTTACACAAATCCTCAAATGCACCAGTGCAAATGTTGTCCTAGTACTTATCCAGGCTAAAATATTCCAAATATATCCATTTAAAAATAGCTTTTATCCAACTAAAACCCCAGCTTTCTGCACATAGTGAAACTCTTCGCCCAAGAAAAGATAACTCCGCCTCGGATGACAAAGGGCTAGCACCCGAGGCCTTTCGAGTGCACTTGGAAGGCCTCGGGTACTTAGCTAGGCTAAGTAAATGGTGCTAAATTCGAAATGTCTGAAAAATACTTATGGTATGCAAGTTGATATACTTTTAATGTCAATTAATTAGCACAATTTATGTGCACAGCTGTTGATAAAAACAAAGCAATAATTATATGTTTTTTCTTTTAAATTTTAAAACGGAAGTTGTCATCCGAGGCGGAGTTATCTTTTCTGGGCGAAGAGTTTCAATGTGTGCAGATAGCTGGGGTTTTAGTTGGATAAAAGCTATTTTCAATGGATATATTTGGAATATTTTAGCCTGGATAAGTACTAGGACATCATTTGCGCTGGTGCATTTGAGGATTTGTGTAACTTTTCTCAAGTAAATTGTTTTTTGACTTTGTTTACAAATCGTGTGCTACTTTCGATTCATCCCGGTTCCATGTTCATTCGCCCGATTTCCCGTTCGCCTGATTTCTTGTTCGCCCAGAGTCCGCTCGCCCTAAAACTTGTTTGCACAGGGTCCGTTCGCCCTCATTTAATGTAGAATAAAATCTAATGAATTTTTTTCTTAATTTTTTGTACATTCAAAATAAAACAGACCATCACTGTGTCCGTCAGACGTTATGTATATGGTCACAAATCATGAAATGGTCACACCTGTTTTAGCATCAGCGGTCACACCTAATCAATTAACGTCTCTGTCCTTTAATTGTTTTCAAAACAAAGGGCCTAGCGCAATTCGTAAAAATAACACGGATGTATCCCCCTTCTTAACATTGATATTATTCATCTAATTAACTATGGTGCAAACATGAACATTTAGTCATTCAAAATTAAAAGATTAGAATCAAATCAAAAATTAAATTAGAAAAAATGATATACTCATATATTAATTTTAAATTCATATATATATACAAGTAAATATATGTATTTGGCGAACAAGATATTGGGCGAAAAATAATTCGGGCGAACGGACTCTGCGAACGGACTCTTGCGAACAGGTAGATCGGGCGAACGAACCCGTTACCATTCTTCCCTTGTGTATTTTTATATGTGAAGTAGAGAACAAAGTGGATAAGATGCCCCTGTGCTCAATCTCTCGATCCTTGTCCCGAGACACATTTGATTATTCTTACTACAATACTCAATAGCCCACCCACATACCATTTAGTATATTTAAATGGATTTTATTTGAAGAAAGAATTTAATAATGTCTTACTCGTCCTCGATGGAAAAGCACGGTACCTGTAGAAGCCATCTTTGCTCAGATACCAAAGCTTAATTACAACAAATCATTTCATTGGTTAAAGAAATCTGCAAAACCAATGAAAATGGATTTCTTACAGATTCTTTGCAAGGAACTCTTCTATGTACGAAGGTACATTGTCTATTTTTACACATTGCTAGATTTTGAAAGAAAAGGGCATTTAGGAACGATGTCAAAGAAAAGGCCTGCAAATGATCCATCATGGAGCGGAGGCAACACAACTTACAAGGACAAGATGGTGCAGATGACCCAACAAGAACGATTGATAGAAGAGAAAAGAAAACAAATAATGGAGAAAATGCAGTCTCAGCCCCCTCAACCTGCCATTCCTCAAAGTACATCGTAAGTGGCTATCATTTCATTAGATTGTTGATTAAATGGGTTGACAAACCTGGAAACCGGGGGGGGGGGGAGGGTAGGTTTGATAAACCTTAGGGCGAATTTGTTGCACCTAAACTGGTTCAGGTTTTGGTTTAACAGGTTGGGCACAGTTCCTTTTTCGGGGAAGTATTACAAATCAAAGTACTGAAAGTACTGATATTTGGAGGCTTGGAATGGACATGATTGTCTCTTTGGGATTTTTTTATTCATATTCTGATCCCAACATTTGCCTAAGGGTGGTTGGCCATATCTTTTGAACAGTAGATACCAGGACATTTATACTTCACATATGTATTCTTTGTGGAAAGACCTTTCATTGGATACTTACAACCTTTACCTTTTGACCTTGACCTTTGAGATTTCCATACTTATGAAAAAATTCTAACCTTGGCCATAACTTTTGAATGGTAAGGGATATATGGTGCTTTCATACTTCACATATATGTAATCCTTGTGAGAAGACCCTACATTGGATACCAAGAACTTTGATCCTTTGACCTTGGAGTTTGACCTACTTTTAAAAAGCAAATCTTGACCATAACTTTTAAAGGTTTAGGGTTGGTTCTTTCATACTTTACATATTTAATCCTTATGACAAGACCTTTCATTTGATAGCAAGACATTTGACCTTGGAGTGTGGCCGACTTTAAAAAAAATATCCTTTGTCATGACTTTTGAAGGGTTAGGGCTTCATACTTCACATACGTATTCTTTGTGGAAAGACCTTTCATTGCATACCAACAATCATGACCTTTTGACCTTTACCTTGGAGACTTCCTTACTTATGGAGTAACTTTAGCCTTAGCCTACTTTCATATTTCATAATTGTATTTCCAGTAAGAATACCCTACTTTTGGTACCAATATATTAAATTTGCATTTAAGAAAAGTTTAATTTTCGCTATAGTACCACACGGGGGGCAACAGTGTTTCACAAACACATCTTGTTCATTTATGTTATCATGGTCTAATGTTTAATTATGTAATTTACTAAATTCCTATTTTTCATCAAAAGGACAAACCACTCTAATTGCAATAAACTATGTTAATTTGAATTCTTAAATGACTCATGGCAAGAGCTTCCTGAAATGTGAGAAAGCCAAAAAGTACTTTAGTATATCTAACTTTTCAGGACTAAAAGGAGCTGAGGTACAAGCATTCAGATGTATCAATGCATAGATCTACGTGCACATTCAACTTTTAATTAACAAATTTGTTGTGGTGGGTATGAACATGAGGAAGATGCAAATACTTCCAACATTATGAAAAATGTTAAGCAGAACAAATGTCGGTTTGGGTGCAGATCATGAAATGTACTAAGCTTTACAGGTATTTGTTGTCCAGTGCGCATTAATCCTGGCTTCCAAATTGTTACTTGACAGGTGATACCTTAAGAAAACATTTGCATCTAGGTGAAAGTTGACTCCGCAAAATGTGCCATCCCATTGTGTAAGTTTTATTAAGTGATTACACCGCCTTTACTAGATATCGCGGATTCAACGATACCCTAATATCCAGTTTTATACGCGATTTTACGAATAATACCCAATTTTGTTGAAAATCCTTCCCATTTACAAGCATTCACCCATCCATTACACTTTTTTCAATATCTCTCCAAGGTTTGGGATATCTAATAAATTCAACTCCTTGCATATATTTTTGTGGGCATACCTTGAGTCACTATTGCAGATTGCATGACAACAGTGTTTTATTGTAGGGATGGGTATCGCCAAAAATTTCGTATCGGGATATATCACGATTTTTTTCGCACAATATCACGATAATATTATGATATTTTTAAAAGCAGTTTTTACAATGATTTTATATGAAAAGTCATTATTTTTCTAAAAAATATGCTAGAAAAACAAAATTTTACTTTCTTGAAATTTTTATACAGTGGACCCTCAGATATCCGGATGCTTCAGTATCTGGACGATTTTTCATCGGGACGAAATTTTTAAATGTTATATTGTCTTGTTTAACTGGTGATTCAGGTATCCGGACGCTTCACATATCTGGATAAATTGACTAGGAACCAAAGCGTCCGGATAAATGAGGCCCCACTGTATATATAAAATCAATTATGTTTGGACGGTAAGATGCCGTTCTTTTCACTTTTTACAACATTTTTTATACTTTCTGTAATTGTAATTTGAAAGATTGAACAAATAAATTAATAATTTCTGGACTTTATAATATGTACCTAAAGACCGGTATTTAGGTCTCCGTATCACTTTACATAACACGCAACAAAAAATCGTGATATACCAGTATACAGATAAAATCGCACATCCCTATTTTATTGCATCCTTTTTTGCACAAGTTAGCCATAATATTACTAAATTTACACCACAAAGTAAGATCCAAGCCACTGTTTTGGTCATGTAAACATAGAAATATGTGGGTCAGTTTGTCCCATCTAAATAGTTTGCAAGCTCTTCTGAAACATGTGATAAGGAATTCTAAAAATAGATGCAGCAGAGATTCTGAACCTGTGCTATAAACAGATAAGCTGCAGCTCTCTGCTGAGTCAGTGAGTGAACATTTAAAATATGTCAGTGTCAATTAAACAGCGATTCAGATTTCTTTTTTCTAGGTAATGTAGGGTATTAATGTGATAGGACCTTCACAAACTAATTAAAAAACCCTCAGACGAGGCGAAAGGTGCGAGATAATTATAGGTCCATGAGAAATCTTAACACTTGTATTAAACAACATCTGAAAAAAAAGAATTATGTTTTGTATGTGGAAAATATTTTCATCGAATTAGATTAATTGCATCAAAAGCAGATGCAGAGAACTGCACTCGGTGATCTGTTTTGGTTTCCCCAACAATTTAAATTCTATGTCAGCGAGAGTTTTTATCAGCCAATGAGTGTGGCCAGCAGTGGACTCTTAACATTACTGATCACCTGTCTGTATACAGCGCATATCAGATATCAGACAGGAAGACCAGTTATCAAAGTTAACGTGATTTGCCGCTAGATGGCGATCGCAAATTCCCTTCCACCGCAGATGAGCAATACCAACAGAGCAGAGGCTTTAAAGCCTCCATCTAAAAAAGGGAACTTTTACTCTTTTCAGTAATAAAAACATTACTGAATTCGGGAATTTTTGTCATATTTTTTTAATAATGCCTCATTCCATTTATTAAATAAAAAGTGCATAAAAAATACCATGTGATGTGTTTAATCTTTATTAAACGAACCTCGCTGAGTGAAAAATTCGGTCCTTCAGTGCTGCAGACAAGAGTTAAAGATGAGATTAAATCATACAGCATCGGGAGTATTCTTCAAATGGATGTGAGTATTTCCCTTAAAAGTATTTTATTATTTATTCAAAAACAGAAAAATTTCATAGCTTGGTTTCATGGAGGTGACATCTTTTGAAAATGCATAGGAATTTAAACTCACGTGCAGCAGAAATCCAAGACTTTTACTTTAATTTTTCTTGTTGACAAATGGAACGAAAAGTATGGAATCTAATAAGGGCATTGATTTTAAAAGAATATCGTTTGAAATTTAATATTTCAAATAATTATTTTCATCTGTAAAAGAAGCAGTGGTTTTCAAATTATTTGTACCATGTCATTTAAATAGATAGTGTAAAATAAAATTAGAACGAATAATTTCATGAAAGAGTTAGCAAGTGCTGAACGTATTCAGTTGCACAGTTTTAACACAGGTAAGCTTCCATAAGATATCTATATCATAGAAGTATTTCATTACTCATTTTCAGCTTTTTGCAGCGATAAATATTGCAGTTTTGAGCATACATACACTCAATAGACAATAAATATTTAGAGGATGTGAAAATATTCTTGCACTTTATCTTTCATTCAAAACAAACACGAAAATAGAGGCTAAACGAGTGAAAATTCCCTAATACTGTAATGTTTTTATTACTGAAAAGAGTAATAGTTCCCTTTTTAGCTCACCTGAGACGAAGGCTCAAGTGAGCTTTTCTGATCAAAATTTGTCCGTTGTCTGTCGTAGTCGTTGTCGTCGTCGTTGTCGTAAACTTTTCACATTTTCATCTTCTTCTCAATAACCACTGGGCCAATTTCAACCAAACTTGCTACAAAGTATCCTTGGGTAAAGGGGATTCAAGTTTGTTCAAATGAAGGGCCCCACCCTTTTCCAAGGGGAGATAATTATGAATTAGAGAAAAATTAATGGCATTTAAAAAAAATCTTCTCAAGAACCACTGGGCCAGGAAAAATGAAACTCATGTGGAATCATCCTCAGGTAGTGTAGATTCAAGTTTGTCCAAATCATGACCCCCGGGGCTAGGGTGGGGCCAAAATGGCCGACCCAAGTTTTACATAGGAATATATGATAGGAAAAATGTTTAAAAATCTTCTTCTCAAGAACCACTGGGCCAGGAAAGATGAAAATAATGTGAAATCATGCTCAGGTAGTGGTAGTGTAGATTCTAGTTTGTTCAAATCATGACCCCTGGGGCTAGGATGGGGCTAAAATGGTCGACCCAATTTTTACATAGGAATATAAAGGAAAAATCTTTAAAAATCTTCTGATCAAGAACCACTAGACCAGGAAAGATATAAATCATGTGGAATTATCCTCAGGTAGTGTAGATTCAAATTTGTTCAAATCATGACTCACGGGGCTAGGGTGGGACCAAAATGGCCAATCAAAGTTTTACATAAGAATATATAGGAAAAATCTTTGAAAATCTTCTCAACAACTACTGGGCCAGGAAAGATAAAACTCATGTGGTATCATCCTCAGGTAGTGTAGATACAAGTTTGTTCAAATCATGAACCCCGGGGTAGGGTGGGGCCAAAATGGCCGATCAAAGTTTTAAATAGGAATATATAGGAAAAATGTTTAAAAATCTTCTTCTCAAGAACCACTGGACCAGGAAAAATGAAACTTCTGTGGAATTATCCTCAGGTAGTGTTGATTCAAATTTGTTCAAATCATGACCCACGGGGCTAGGATGGGGCCAAAATGGCCGACCCAAGTTTTACATAGGAAATATATATAGGAAAAATCTTTAAAAATCTTCTTCTCAAGAACCTGGGCCAGGAAAGATGAAACTCATGTGGAATCATCCTCAGGTAGTGTAGATTCAAGTTTGTTCAAATCATGACCCCCGGGACTAGGGTGGGGCCAAAATGACCAACCCAAGTTTTACATAGGGATATACATGTATAGGGAAACCTTTTAAAATCTTCTTTTCAAGTACTGAAAAGCCATGATTAGTGATATTTATATGGAATCATCCTCAGGTAGTGTAGATTCTAGTTTGTTCAAATCATGAACACCTGGGTGGGGAGGGGGAATTCAAGCCCCCCCCCCCCCACCTCAGTATAAACTTTCAGTTCTGATCTGATATGTGCTATTTCCTAGCTTTGTACTCAGGTGAGCGCTTTGGCCCCTGGGCCTCTTGTTTAGTAATACTTCCCCGAAAAAGGAACTGTGCCCAACCTGTTTAAGGTTTAACAGGTTTGGCACACCCTACCAGACGGTACTTTTATCCCCCATTTGGTAGACAATCTCCCATATCATTGACGTATTTTACTAACCATTTGGGGAACAAAATTGGTTGTGTTCAAGTCCGTGGAGTGGCGCATAATTCTAAACCATGTGGAATAAAATATAGATATTTTTTGTTGTTCTGAGTGAAAAAAATCGGAAATTCTATGTGCAATTTTTTGCACAGAGTCATTCAAAAATTTGACTAAAACTTCGCGTATGTAAACAAGTGCAATATTTCTCTGTTTTTTACTTTAAAAGAAAATTCTCTCCTTCTCCAGCGATGCTGCACCTGTCAATCATGTTCTTTACTTTCTATTTCAATTATCTGGGCAACCAATCAATAAGTGCAAACCAATCAAAATGATGATCTTTTTTAACCCTGATGAAAAGTCGGATTTAACTACGAAGGCACATTTGTGTTAATCTTAGATAAGGAAATAAGTAAATGCAATTGGATTATGATATAATTATTGTTTTAAAATGATGTACTTGGAAGAAAATCAAGAATAATTGCAAAAGTCACTTTATGAATCTTTTATTGAAAATTAATTATCAAATATATTAAATTCATCAGTAATATACATATTAAACCACAAAAGGTCATATGGAATCTGCAACTTCATCCTAAAAGAAAAATAACAACAAATATTATGTTCAACTCTAGAAAAATATAACTTTATAGCAGTAAGTGCCCACCATACCAATAAAGCATGAGGAGCTTGTGTTTAACAGGATTTTAAGGAGATAAATATTGATGAAGATCCAAAAAGAGAGTGAAAGTTAACTCATCAAGAGTTAAACTACTTGATGAAATTGAAATTTTATCCAACAAAACACAACAGATTCTTTTTTGGATCGATTGATCAAAAAGTTCAGCTGTTTCAGGCAACTATGGGTATCATTTTTACGAAGTTACGGAGAAACTGCACATGGAAATTTGACCGTTTTATGTTAATTGTGCGAGGAATATGTTCACTAAAATTCCCCAAGGCCTATGCAAATGCGCTTTTGCTTTATTTTAATAAAAATTGCAATAAAATAAAAAAGTCCACCATTTAGTCAGTAAAATACATCACCGATATGGGAGATTGTCTACCAAACGGGGGATAAAGTACCATTTGGTAGGGTGTGCCCAACCTGTTTAAAACTAGTTTTTCAATCTGGTTTAAGTTTCAATCCTGTTTACCTCAGGAAGTCGATTTACCCAAATGTGCATTTACAATGTTGTAGTAGGAACCTTAATATAACAATATATTAACCAAATTACACATGCAAAAAAAAGTTAAAATCTTTTTCATAATAAAAGAATCCAAGAAATTATAGGTTATTTGTTCCTTGCTTTTCTTACTTAAAATGCAGTATTATTTTTATAATGCCTCAAAGATTCCTCAAATGATCAATTTCCACATTTTCAACACATGAAAAGATAAAAACTTGGGTATTTATAATTATTACTCTTGAGATTTCCAATATTAAAACTGTCTTTACAGTATGTTCTACAATTTATCATACATGTTAAAGTTTGTCAAAATGATTCAAAACATATTTCTGAAAAGGAAAATTTAATAACAATTTCTTCTCATTATCAACAGGCACTTGTTTTGTACATGTGGCACCCCTACTTATTTTTACCAATAAGTAAAAACAAAAACAAACGAACAATTAAGTGCCTGTGTCATTATCATTGAACGAACACACCAAATTACAATATGCAGCATTTAGGCCAAGCTTAAAAAATTCTTTGTTTGCAGTTGCCGACCTGTGATTTTTAGTCTGGGTAGGTAGGTAGGCAATTTAAAAAAAAAAAAAATTTTTTTCCAGATTTTTAGGTCACCTGAGTAAACTCAGGTGACCTATTGCTGTCTGTTTGCGTCCGTCGTCGTGCGTCGTCCGTCGTGCGTTAACATTTGAACATTTTCAGCTTCTTCTCTGCAACCACTGAACCAATTTCAACCAAATTTAGCACAAAGCATCTATGGGTGAAGGGGAACAAAAATTGTGAATTTCATGATCCCTGCCCCCCTGGGGCCTGAGGGGTGGGGCCAAAACCACTAAAATTAATGCAATCTTTAAAAATCTTCTTCTTTACTCCTGGACATCAAGCAGTCAAACTGTTTGCATGATTGTAATCAGCAATGAGTCCTCTACCAAAATTGTGAAATTCATGGCCCTGGGGTCAGGGGTTCTAGTGCTAGGGCGGGGCTAAATAAGTATATAGTGAAAATGCATTATTTCTTTTAAAATCTTCTTCTCTGCTCCTGGGTATTAAATAAACTAACTAAGTACATAGTTATGATGAGCAAGAGTGCCTCTACCAAAATTGTGATTTTTATGGCCCCAGGGTCAGGAGTTCTTGTTTTAGGGTGGGGCTCTAATGATTATATAGTGAAATGCATGAATTCTTTGAACATCTTATTCTTTCCTCCTGGTTAATATACTAATTATCTAATTACATATTTTAGGCCAGGATTTATTTTATTTTCAGTTTTACAAACCCTCCGCTCAAGGTTTTGAATTTTCAGAAAAAAATAAAGCAATTTTTTTCTTTCCGATGTCAAATTTGAGTCGGGATCGAGATTTCAAATTTACGAACTCGCACTTCCGGTTTTAAGATGAAACGGCGGGTAAATAAAGCTAGATCTGAGAAGAAAGCTTGGTTTAGTGTAAAATTCATCGATACGAGTGCCATTCAAAACGACTTTCACCCGTTCAAAGGACAAATAAAATGCTGACGTCTTTGTTGCACAATGACATGCTGGTGAGATAATTTTGTTTTCGTTTCAAAAGTATCTGTCTGTAAATTATTTTCCTCCCCCAGGTTTTAAACTGCCCGTGGTAGCTATTGCATATTGCCAGCGACATTGTTTAGGTCTCTGTTATAGCTTACAGTCTAAGTATCATTCTTCAGAAAAGGGTTGCTTATGCATCAGTAGATAGAATGTTCTATCGTTAAAATGATATTGTCCTACGGACCCGGTTTAATGATAGATGTAATGAATAAAACTATGGGAGAAGTTAAGTCCATTTGAGGAAGAAATAAACAATAAACCGAAGAAATAAAAAAAAAAATCAAGTATTAAAAGGTAAGAATATATAAATATATACAGGCATGTAGTATCAGTTTATTTGTATCAGCCAGAAAAATTATTTTACACCTAATTGAAAAAATGTTCAACCTACTCCCCAATACTCCCTGTCTGTTTTATGATAGGAATTATAATTTTAGGCATCAAGTAAATTTTAGAACAATGTCTACACATTCACCTAACACATATTAAAAAAATGAAGATATATTGAAAGACTTTTAAAGAATTGATTTTTTAAAATATATTTTGACCAACATCACAAAATTTATATAACTGGCCCAAACTGGCAGATGATGAAATAAGCAATTAAATGTGCAACTTTCCTATTTGTTTTAAAGCATTATGTGTCCAGTGGTAAGGAGCCTATTTGAATAGCATAAAAAAAGAATGTACAAATGTTAATAATTGATTTAGGCCAGATAAAATTAATCTTTAGATTCTCATCCCCGCCCGCCCCTCTCAAAATGTCCCGCCCCGGTGTTTTTTATTTCGATTTTTGGGTGTTAAAAGTATTTTCCATGTATTTTTATTCAGCAAGAATTTTGGTCAAAGTTTAAGAGTTATCTCTCGTATGTATTAAAAGTCGCGTGTCGCTATTTATAGCAAAAGAGCCATGTGAAGAATGGCGAAAAATCGGCAATAAAAGCAGTTTAAATATGTAAGGCCACAGTTTTTATATCTTTCGGTTTACGGATCCGCCGACCCGATTTTTTCAGGGTCTAGAAAATAAAAATAATGGATTTTATCACCACTTTCGATAGTTTTCCAGAAAATTCATGTCTGATCATCAGGGTTTTAATATTTATAATGCGTCTGAGTCCCAAACATGTAATAAAACGTCTCATTCTTTCAAACGTTTCAGTGACTATATACAGAAACGTATAAACATGGCGGCAAGCATGTCTATATTTTAAAGTGCAGTTAAAATGTCTTGGAGATAACACGATGTCCAGAAACTTTTCACAGAGAATGAAAGAAGAGCAAACTATGGGAGATGCAATATTTTTTTCTCCCCAAGGAGTCCTGTTAAAAACGTAATCTTGTATGATTTTTATGGAAATAAAAATAACCACCAAATATCAGCTGTTAATTGTTTAAATGACATAACTTCGCTATTTTTCCCATTGGTAATATTTTTCTTCCAATTCGAAAGTAAGGAATTAATATGTTGAAACTGAACAAAAATTGTAGAAATTGCACACAAAGACTATATGTACGTTTTTTTTTACCTGAATTTTATTTCCCAAACCCAGACACATGCTAAATTTTGTGATAAGTATGAAACAATGAAAAAATCAATATAACCAGATAAATAGATCGTTTTCATGGTTATACGTCCCAGATACATGCCTTGTTGTTGACATTTTACTTTGACCACCATATGGTACATGTAGCTAAAAGGTCACGCTAATAAAAGGAAATAGGCAACAGTGTAGGGTTTCACTTAAAGATTTAAAGATAATCTGTGACTTCGTCTTCATAATTATTATAATACAGTTTACAAGATTATGAATCTAAATCAAAGTAAATTAGTTGTTTTTTTCTTGTAAAAAAAAAAATAATAAAAAATGAATATATCATGTTCCCAATATTCTATGATCAACATCATTAATTTTTAAAAAGATATTTTTTTTAAAGATTTCAAATAAGATCTGAAGTAAACCTTCAGTAAAATCATTTGTATTTCCTTTTATTTGATTCTCATTTACTACACATAATTTTTTCAAATTTCAGGAAATGTTTCTAATTTTTAACAATTCAAAAGAAGGGTAATGGTGTTTTTAGTTTTGTTTTAAATCAACAATGTTCCGTTTGAAAGAAGTTTCAAATTATTTTTACTTTTATTTTGTCGCCACCCAATGGACATTTTGGTTGAAAAAATCCGTAAACCTAAAGATAAAATAACTTTGGCCTAATGAAAAGATAAATTGTCAGTGTAAAAAAGGCAGAGAAGAAAAAATAGCATAAACACATCTAGATAGTATTAATCATGTTAATGGCTTGAGCAAATTAGAGAGATTTTAACTAAGGAAAAATAGACAGGGAAAATAACACCTGGTCAAGTTTTAAACGATCTCCAACTGTGTGTGATTTTTCTTTGAAAAAAAAATAATAAAACATCGTAGGCAGACTTTAAAGAATGCTAAGAAAATGTTAAATCTTAAAACTGTTCAGGCCTAGGTTTTCCAGTAGAATGTGATATTTTACAGAAAACAGAGGTTGGTAAAACTAAAAGGTATTTGGGGAAGTCTGATATGCATACACAATTTATCGGTATCCCCACCCCATTTTGTTTGGCGTGTGCCGTATTTGTGTACTTGATAATTTCTTAATTAACAATAAATATTTAATTTTTTAAAGCAAGAAGCTTCTTTAAATATTTAAAAGAATATGAAAGGAATAAAATCTATTCATATTGGCATTAATATAACAAAAAATGTTTACGAGAGTCCAGGTTTTGTTGATACTTCCAATTTAACAATTATAAAAAATAAAAAATAAAATCCACCCACCCGCCCCAATATTTTAGCAAATTAGGATGAGAATCTAAAGATTAATTCTATCTGGCCTTATCAAAAAAAATTTTTTATTTCCTTCTCCTTCGGGACTTTTTTATTCTCACGTTCATAACTAAACCTAAACATAAAAAAAAAATGCTGGCCTTATAATGAAGAAAGGGGCCTCTTTCAAAATAGATAATTTAAGGGCCGCTGGGTCAGGGGTACCAGGGGGGTACTTTGACTAAAAATAAATTAATGCTTTGAAATCTGCCCTTTGATAAGCAATGGTGCCTCCTTCAAATTTGTGAATTTCATGGCTTTTGGATTAAAACACGAACCAAATACAATCGCTGGAAAGTTGTTACATGATACTCAGGTGACCTATAAGGCCCGTGGGTCTCTTGTTGTTAGATAACATAAAATAGAGTTTTTCATAGCCTGCAGTGTACGAAACTCGGAAAAATTCAGGTGGACCAGCAGGGCTGACTACTCAAAAAGTCTGTCAGCCCTGCTGAAAATTAGCAAGCCCGCATAATAAAATTCAGTATTAGGGGTACACACATTCAGACTTGTACATTTTTTCATATCCACTTGAATTTCATACACAGCAATTACTAACTCATTCAGTCAGCATTTACTTCATTATAAAATCATAGGAAAAATGAAAAATTCACTATTAATTGCTAATCTGAAATACATGTCCTATATTGTCATTCTTTTCCTTGTAATTTTTACATTTGAAAGACATTGATTATAAGATATCATAGATACATGTAACAGGTCATGATATGTATGATATATAATATTTAATAATATCAACGTTTATAGGTATATATTCACATGTATATTTTAGATGTAATGAGTAATTGTTTGATTTTAATGGAAAAGAGAAAATACAATTTTTAATTTATCAGTACTTAAGAGCAATTTTTAACACTCGATATAATTAATTTATAATTTGAATTTTAAAAGGGTAAAAATATATTGTGGTATGATTAAATATAACCTAAATTTATTTTTGATTTAATAAAAACAAAAATCAGTTAAAGCAACCATTGAATAAAAGCACTGCATGTTACCCCTTAGATTGAAAGCAATTTGAACAGCTTGTGTTGAATAATTTAGTACACTGGCTTTGTCTTTATAAACGGCATGATCACCATACAAATATTAATACTTATTATTTCTTATAAATAAACACTTTGAATGTGTTTGATTTTTAGGTCACCTGAGTCACTCAGGTGACCTATTGCCATCCGTGTTTGTCCGTCGGCGTCCGTCGTCCGACTCGTTCGTCGTGTGTTAACATTTGAACATTTTCAGCTTCTTCTCTGAAACTGCTAAACCAAATTCAACCAAAATTTGTATACAGCATCTGTGGGTGAAGGGGAAAAAAGATTGTGAATTTCATGGTCCCTGCCCCCCTGGGGCCTGAGGGGTGGGGCCAAAACCACTAAAATTAATGCAATCTTTAAAAATCTTCTTTACTCCTGGACATCAAGCAGTCAAACTGTTTGCATGATTGTAATCAGCAGTGAGTCCTCTACCAAAATTGTGAAATTCATGGCCCTGGGGTCAGGGGTTCTAGTGCTAGGGCGGGGCTAAATAAGTAGGTAGTGAAAATGCATTATTTCTTTTAAAATCTTCTTCTCTGCTCCTAGGTATTAAATAAACCAACTAAGTACATAGTTATGATGAGCAAGAGTGCCTCTACCAAAATTGTGAATTTTATGGCCCCAGGGTCAGGGTTTCTGGTGTTAGGGCGGGACTCGATCTATTGATTATATAGTGAAAATACATGAATTCTTTGAAAATCTTCTTCTCTGCTCCTGGGTATTAAATAAACTAACTAAGTACATAGTTATGATGAGCAAGAGTGCCTCTACCAAAATTGTGATTTTTATGGCCCCAGGGTCAGGGGTTCTTGTTTTAGGGTGGGGCTCTAATGATTATATAGTGAAATGCATGAATTCTTTGAACATCTTATCCTTTGCACCTGGTTAATATGCTAATGATCTAATTACATATCTAAGGCCAGGATTTATTTTATTTTCAGTTTTACAAACCCTTTGCTCAAGGTTTTTAATTTTTATGAAAAAAATATTAATAAAAAAATTTTTCTTTCCGATGTCAAATTTGAGTCGGGATCAAGATTTCAAATTTACAAACTCGCACTTCCGGTTTTACGATGAAACGGTGGGTAAATAAAGCTAGATCTGAGAAGATAGCTTGGTTTAGTGTAAAATTCATCGATAAGAGTGCCATTCAAAACGACTTTCACCCGTTCAAAGGACAAATAAAATGCTGACGACTTTGTTGCACAATGACATGCTGGTGAGATAATTATGTATTCGTTTCAAAAGTATCTGTCTGTAAATTATTTTCCTCCCCCAGGTTTTAAACTGCCCGTGGTAGCTATTGCATATTGCCAGCGACATTGTTTAGGTCTCTGTTATAGCTTACAGTCTAAACATCATTCTTCAGAAAAGGGTTGCTTATGCATCAGATGTAATGAATAAAACTATGGGAGAAGTTAAGTCCATTTGAGGAAGAAATAAACAATAACCTGAAGAAATATAAAATAATTCAACTATTAAAAGGCAAGAATATACAAATATATACAGGCATGTAGTATCATTTGTATCAGCCAGAAAAATTATTTTACACTTAATTGAAAAAATGTTCACCATACTCCCCAATACTCTCTGTCTGTTTTATGATAGGAATTATAATTTTAGGCATCAAGTAAATTTTAGAACAATGTCTACACATTCACCTAACACATATTAAAAAAATGAAGATATACTGAAAGACTTTTAAAGAATTGATTATTTAAAATATATTTTGATCAACATCAAAAAATTTATATAACTGGCTCAAACTGGCAGATGATGAAATAAGCAATTACATGTTCTACTTTCCTATTTGTAAGCATTATGTGTCCATGGGTAAGGAGCCTATTAGGATAGCATAAAAAAAGAATGTACAAATGTTAATAATTGATTTATCAAAAAAAAAATTTTCATTTCCTTCTCCTTCAGGACTTTTTTATTCTCAAGTTCATAACTAAACCTAAACATAAAAAAAATGCTGGCCTTATAATGAAGAAAGGGGCCTCTTTCAAAATAGATAATTTCAGGGGGGGGGGGTCAGGGGGGGGGGGGGTACTTTGACTAAAAATAAATTAATGCTTTGAAATCTGCCCTTTGATAAGCAATGGTGCCTCTTTCAAAATTTGTGAATTTCATGGCTTTTGGATTAAAACACGAACCAAATACAATCGCTGGAAAGTTGTTACATGATACTCAGGTGACCTATAAGGCCCGTGGGCCTCTTGTTATCTGATCCTTTAAGTTGAAAAAAAGTGCACAATATACCAGTGGAAAGTTGAAAATATCGATTCATGCATGAAAACAGAGGAAATTCAGGTTAAAAGACGATGGTGGTGTTTTTCATATACCTACAGATTTATTGACTATTTCTCATTGTCCAGGGAATAATGCCTTGTATGTACGTTGAAATATTTGGTCTTTACCTTCTCAAAACATTTATCTGCAAAAATCGAGGGAATGGGGTAAAATTAGTGCGTCCAAGCGGGCTGATGCAGTATAAAGTTTATATGTCCGCTCCCGATTTAGTACATCTCGGGCGTGCGGGCTGATGGGAATTTCGTACAGTGTTCATTATAGGCCTACTATACATGTTTAAGCTGCACTCTTGGTATAAACTAATGATTGATGAAGACAAAAATTGAAAATGAAACAGTTTTAATATTCTGAAAAATAGGAGAAAAAAAAATAATGTTAAAAAATGGCTAAAAAAAAGTTTGGGTCGGGTGCATTTTCAGTGCGTCGGTCGGCAACTGCAAACAAACAATATTTTATTTTAGGCCTTATCTATTTTCTGAAGCCTTATATCAAACAAGAGAATGTGGCATTAAAATCAAAGGAGGTGTTGTCCTTGGAAAAACAATTATTTATATCTGTTTTTCTTTATTAAAATAGTCACCATCTTTCATCACCGCCATACAGGAATACTTCCCGCGCTCTTTTGTAAACTGAATAAACCACCATCGGAGGTGGTTTGGTTGGTTTAGCAAACTGGTTTCAGTTACAGCAAAAACAAATGGAAAACCGGTTCTGGGTTTAAACTAGTTTAAAACTAGTTTGTGGAACAAATGAACAGTTTACAAAACTGGTTCAAAACTAAAACCAGTTTTTAGCTCACCTCAACGAAGTTGGGGGGAGCTTATGTGATACCCTCGGCGTCCCGGGTTAAGGTTAAGTTTTTTGGAGCAGTTTTCTTTTTAAGTACTTCTATGTCGTATATTGATTAGACATGCATTGAAGATGCTTATAGTGTGTTTCATTGTACCAGTCAAAGTTTCAGATGCTGCAATATCAGCAAAGGAATGACCAGGTAAATTTTTTGGTGCAGGTTAACATTTTTGGTGCAGTTTTTGGTGTAGGTCTCATTTCCGAGTAACTATAAGCCCTATGTTGACCAAACTTACATGGATGGTACATCTTAGGATGCATACTACCAGACTTGCTTCGGATGCTGAATCTGACCTACATTTTCCGGTTGAGTGAACAGGTTAAACACCCATTCTCAATATAAGGGCTCAAATGATGTCGCCTCATTTTCATTTAAAAGAAATGCCACTGATGTAATTTTTAAATCAACATAATAAATAGTCATATAACAATGAATAAGAATTCATATAATTATCGATCTGAAAGGGTATTTAAGGAGTTCCAAATTCAAATATAGTAGCCTATTTGAAATGTACGTTACTGTCGCCGAGTCAAATATTATTCTGAATCCCCTCTGTGTAATATATAGTTTTGATTCTCAAGTAAAAATTTTCTGATAAGTTAAACCTTGTATCATATATATTTCTTTTCATAACAATAAATATATTTTCTTTGTGATAATAAATAATTTTTATTGAGCAATGTCCCTGTCGCTTAATTCTATTTTAACAACGTTACAAGCAAACACAAAGATTATACACCTGATAGTTTTGTTCTCCTTTATTTATTGATGGGCTACATTTGAAATTTCAAAGGGTTAATTACTCCTACTTAGATAATGTAACATGAAATTGAACAACTTGAGCAACTTTTATAAATATGTTTACGGAATGAAAGACATTTTCAATCGTAGAGATAAGAAAGAAATGTACGTTACCTATATTCTTCCATTAAGAATACATATTAAGTAGAAAATATGAGACGACTCTGAATAAGCAACCCCTTGTATCCTGTAAACTGGCAAAGACGTTTTGCTTAACACAATTAAAAATTATTTTTTACATGAAAAGTGATCATTTGAAATGTACGTGACTGAAATGTACGTTACCATGAAATTCGAATTAAGTGAATCTCGCACGAATTTTCATGTATTCTAATACTTTCACACACTCGAATGTGTACACAAAGGAAAGTTTCAAAGGTTGGAGGTCGGCTAAATCCCAAAATTAATGAAAAGAAACGTCTCTGCTGAGGAAAAAATATATTAAGGTTCAATTATTATGTAATATGATTTTGATACCTGGTATATATTTCTGAATACGAAACCTGTATGATGCATTTCTTATGATATGCAGGTTCAAATAGTATCAATATATTGCGCGTCTAATGTATGCTTGTGGAAGAGAATTTATTTTTATATTTGAAATGTACGTTACGTATGGTAACGTACATTTTATGTATTTCTAACTGACATTTTTTTAATTTAGTCTATGAATTGCGTTTACACGAGCGAAACGAAATTATCGTTACAATCCATTTGACAACTGGCCACATCTAAATGCACCCCAATCCTCGTAAATGTTTTAAACTGTTACCAAATGCTAGAAAATTTATTTCTAAGTGTCTTAAATTCATCTTTGGCAACCATTTTGCAGTTTGTTTACTTTTCATGTGCGACTTTTCGTCAATATTAATTGAATTGTTGTTGATAATTTAAAACAAGGTATGCATAGGCTTATAATTGTTAAAAAAAAAAAAAAAAAAGAAAAGAAAAAGAAACAAAACAAGTAAACCTAGAACACAAGACGGTCACGTGCATTTCAAATACTGAATACTCAGTTTTGTTTGAATAATTGCATTTGGGGTTATATTTTTCCAGATCTGCTGAAAAGCACGTATGTTTGTGTTTTGAAAAACGATGTTGCAACATACTAAATGAAATTGTTAACAAGACTGTCGATGGATATATTCGGAATAGATTTATGTTAAGTTTCAATGGCCAAACACGAACATTTGTTAGATCATAGCAAAATACATCTGACTCATATTTTTTTGTCTGTAACCTTGCACACAGTTAGAAGTAACTAGGCTACGACCGGTGTCAATTTCAGCGAAACAGCACAAAAGAATGGTTATGAACTGAGGTGGAGGGGACACCCCAAAAATATGTGAAATGAACGTTACCGAAGTGACGTAACATTCATGTAGTTGATGACAATCACCTCGTTTGTTACATTATGATTTCTTATATTACTGCCTTAAAACGCTTCATTGATATGATTTTTATGTCAATAATTGCTTTTTTTTCAATATTTTCTTATTACTAATTTACATATTATTACAAGCGTGAAATGTACGTTACCTACTCATATTCTGAGGCAATCGTGTCTTTATAGTGGTGATTGTGACATATAACACAGTGAGATTACATAGAGAATCTTTTTTGGAATAAACTGAAACAAAACGATGAATTTTTAGATGAATTTTAGATGAATTTTAAGCTTTTTATTAAACAGAAATATATCTTGAAATGTACGTTACATTTACATAGTTTTCTAAATCGGCATGAATATATGTTAAAAAAGACAGTAACTACAAAATAGAACTTTACTACATGTACATGTTAGGTTCCAGTATCTATTAAAACTGACAAGATTCCAAACTGATCGCTCTTAACAAAACAGAGAGAAGAATTTAAAGCATATATTTAAAAAATGTTTTTACACATCTGGATCAAAAAGTAACCTTTGTTTTTTGAAAGGAAAATTCAAACGCACGTTCGTATGCCGAGAAAATATGTTGCTGACAGAGTTGGTAGGATGTGCTGGTGTTAAGATGAGATATTCCAATTGTGATTTTAATGACTACATTTTTTTTGACATATTTTTTTGGACATTGAAGAAAGAGTAACGTACATTTCAAGCTACATTTCTGAATAAAATTACCCTCTACTTTATCGTCTTGTCATTATTTCATGTATTATAATTTGATGAAAAAAATCTGGAAACAAAATCTTCAGATACTTTCTTTCAAAGGTAATTGATAGAAAAATTGTTATCTTGAACTTCATTTTTTAAAAAGTCAGAGAGGCATTTGTGCCCTTATATTGAGAATGGGTGTAAAGTTTTTGGTGCAGGTTTCATTTCGAAGATACTATGAGCCCTATAATGTCCAAACTTGCATGGATGGTACATCTTAGGATGCATTCTACTAGACTTGCTTCGGATGTTGAATCTGACCTACATTTTCTGGTTGAGTGAACAGGTTAAAGTTTTTGGTGCAGGTTTCATTTCCAAGTTTCTATGAGACATATAATGACCAAACTTGCATGGATGGTACATCTTAGGATGCATACTACCAGTCTTGCTTCGGATGCTGAATCTGACCTACATTTTCCGGTTGAGTGAACAGGTTAAAGTTTTTGGTGCAGGTTTCATTTCCAAGTTACTGTGAGACATATAATGACCAAACTTGCATGGATGGTAAATCTTAGGATGCAAACTACCAAACTTGCTTTGGATTCTAAATCTGACCTACATTTTCTGGTTGAGTGAACAGGTTAAAGTTTTTGGTGCAGGTTTCATTTCCTAGGTACTAAGAACCTTATAATGACTAAACTTGCATGGATGATACATCTTAGGATGCATACTACCAGACTTGCTTCGGATGCTGAATCTGACCTACATTTTCCGGTTGAGTGAACAGGTTAAAGTTTTTGGTGCAGGTTTCATTTCCAAGTTTCTATGAGACATATAATGACCGAACTTGCATGGATGGTACATCTAAGGGTGCATTCTACTAGGCTGGCTTCAGAAGCTGAATCTGACCTACATTTTCCGGATTAGTGAAAAGGTTAGTTTTTTTATACAGGTTTCATTTCCAAGTAACTTTGAGCCCTATGTTGAGCAAACTTGCATGGATGATGCATCTTAGGATGCACACTAATGGATTTGCTTCAGATGCTGAATTCGACACACATTTTCCAGATAATAGACCTCGTAAAAGTTATGGGTGCAGGTCTATCACCAAGAAACTATAAGGCTTATATAAACCAAAGTTGCACAAATGATGCATCAAGGGATGAAAACTCTCAATCTTGCTTCAGATGCTGGATTTTAATTACATTTTCATGATGAAGAACTAGTTTTAAGTTTTTATATAGGTCTATTCCAAAGTATCAAAATTGCATAAATTTTGCATTTTTGGATGTACACTTTTTGTTGGTTAATTGTGTGACTTAGTTTGCCTTACTTAAAGACAACATTCGTTGAGGTGAGCTCTGTAATCTCTGATTACCTATGTTTGAGAAACAAATTTGCCCTTAGTCTTTTGATGTCCCTCGATGGGTGCGATTTACCCAAAAGAACCCAAAAGGAATATATCATGATATACTGAAAATTAATAACTTGAATTATATTATGAATATTATATTATAAGTTAACATAAAAGTTGGCAAAAACCTAAATTTATATTGTTGCAACTTTCTTTGAGAAATAACATACGCCTTATATGTGGTGTGGTGTGGGGACCCCCACCCCCACTTCAAACACACACTTTCCCCCAAAAAAACTTGTTTTATTTTTATTAAATTATGAAAGTGTTCATTGAATATCCATTTATTCTCTTTATTTCAAGTCCTTTTGGGTTGTTTTTAATCCTTTTGGTTCCTTTTGGGTTCTTTTGGTTCCTTTTGGGTAAATCGACGCACTGACCCTCAACATCTAGGTCCAGTGTCACACAAAAACTTACTCGGGTTTTCTTCCCCACTTCGACCGCTTGTTTCCAACAATACAGACTGAAATAAATTAGCTGTCTACTTCAACTTTTTGCTTTGGACATCCTTTTAATTCCCTACCACCAGTAAACTTTCGTTTCTTACCTCTGAAAGGTTTAAATCCAACAAAATATAAAGTTGTTGATTTTTCATGGCAATGTGCTATTCGTTTAAACCTCTGATGCTGAAAAGTTCCACAACAGTCTGCTTCAAATACTTGGGTTCATTTCTATAGGAAATAGTAGTAGAACGAAGTATTTGAATCCAAGTTTTACATAGAAATATATAGGAAAACTCTTAAAAAAATTTCTTCGCAAGAACCACTTGGCCAGAAAAACTGAAACGTATGTGGAAGCATCCTGGGGTAGACTAGTGTACTTCTAAATTCTTCAAATCGTGACCCCAGGTGGTAGGGTGGGGTGGCAATAAGAATCCAAGTTTTACATTGAAATATATAAGAAAAATCTTGAAAATCTTCTCAAGAAACCACTAGGCTGAAACTTATATCAGTGCACCAAGTCACACTTACTTTTAGGTTGCTAAATGGTGACCTAAAATTTTTTTTAGAACACCATTTCAGAATATTTGGGCCATCAGTATAATCAGAGGCCATTTAAGAATTAAATAACAAAATGACAAACAAATATAAAATACGAAAAAAACACCTTTTTAATTAACCAAATCTAATTTTTAACATTTGCAATGCAGCAAATTTAAAGGAACCCAGGCCAGCATTTTTTTCATTTTTAGGTTTACGAACATAAGAATGAAAAAGTCCCGTAGGAGGAGGAAATAAAAAAAAATTATTATTTTGGATACATTAACAACTTTTCTACTTTACCGGTAATTTTTGCTTCTTTTTTGATGCTTTCCTAACAGGCTCCTTCCCACTGCATGGACACATAAGGGTTACAAAGGGGAAAATAGAACCTTTAATTGTTTATTTCATAATCTACCTGTTGGGGCCAAAGATATAAATCTTTTGATGTTGAACAAAATACAGATTTTTAAAAAAAATCAATTTCTTTAAAAATCTTTCAATATATCTTCTTTTTTGTTTTAATATGTGTTAGGTGAATGTGTAGAAATTGTTCTAAAATATACTTGAGACCTAAAATATTAATTCCTTTGCCACAAACGATACTACATGCCTGTTTATATTTGTATATACAGTAGAGACCCATTATTACGATGTTCATTTTGTCAAGGTAAAATATCGTAATACCGAGGGCAACGTAATAAAAGTTCCCAATAAAATCCAGTAAAACATCGTTTTGAAAATGTGTTATTGTATTAGGAGGTGTATTTTTCTCCTTCTATCTCCTTTTTATGTTCAAATTCTTAATCAAAATGCTATATACTTATAACTCATTGATTACTTATCTCTAAAACATATTTTCATGATGTTATTTCTTCTTTTTCAATCATAGTAAAAGCAATGTGCATGTTTTTAATAGAAACTTCGGCAATCTTCTTTTGATTGCCGCCATTTTCTATAATATTTACTTTCACTTTCGTTTCTGTCCAGATAATGCGTTCGTGAAATTTTCAATGTCTTCGTATTCATAGTCATTTTTACATAAACAACAACCCAAATTTTTATTATTTACTTATTTTTAGGTCACCTGAGTAAACTCAGGTGACCTATTGCTATCTGTTTTCGTCCGTCGTCGTCCGTCGTTCGTCGTTCGTCGTCCGTCGTTTGTCGTCCGTCGTTCGTCGTCCGTCGTGTGTTAACATTTGAACATTTTCAGCTTCTTCTCTGCAACCAATGAACCAATTTCCACCAAATTTGGCACAAAGCATCTATGGGTGAAGGGGAACAAAAATTGTGAATTTCATGATCCCTGCCCCCCTGGGGCCTGAGGGGTGGGGCCAAAACCACTAAAATTAATGAAATCTTTAAAAATCTTTTTCTTTACTCCTGGACATCAAGCACTCAAACTGTTTGCATGATTGTAATCAGCATTGAGTCCTTTACCCCAAAATTGTGAAATTCATGGCCCTGGGGTCAGGGGTTCTAGTGCTAGGGCGGGGCTAAATAAGTATATAGTGATAATGCATTATTTCTTTGGAAATCTTCTTCTCTACTCCTGGGTATTAAATAAACCAACTAAGTACATAGTTATGATGAGCATGAGTGCCTACCAATATACTAACTGGTGTTATGGCGGGGCTCTATTGATTATATATAGTGAAAATACATGTGAAATCTTCTTCTCTGCCCCTGGGTATTAAATATACTAACTAAGTGCATAGTTATGATGGGGATGAGTGCCTCTACCAAAATTGTGAATTTTTTGGCCCCAGGGTCAGGGGTTCTGGTGTTAGGGTGGGGCTCTATTGATTATATATAGTGAAAATACATGAATTCTTTGAAAATCTTCTTCTCTGCCCCTGGGTATTAAATATACTAAGTGCATAGTTATGATCAGCACGAGTGCCACTACCAATTGTGTTAATTTTATGGCCCCAGGGTCAGGGGTTCTGGTGTTAGGGCGGGGCTCTATTGATTATATATAATGAAAATACATGATTTCTTTGAAAATCTTCTTCTCTGCCCCTGGGTATTAAATATACTAACTAAGTGCATAGTTATGATGAGCATGAGTGCCTCTACCAAAATTGTGAATTTTATGGCCCCAGGGTCAAGGGTTCAGGTGGGGGGGGGGGGGCGCTATTGATTATATAGTGAAAAAACATGAATTCTTTGAAAATCTTCTTCTCTGCTCCTAGGTATTAAATAAACCAACTAAGTGCATAGTTATGATGAGCATGAGTGCCTCTACCAAAATTGTGAATTTTATGGCACTCTCTCATAGCCCCAGGTGTTCTGATAATGAATTTATTGTTTGAAATCTGGATGTTTCTGATGTTTATTTAGCATCTCCTTGTCTACCACTAATCAACACTGAACAAACACCGAGTGAAAAAATTTTTGACAGAATTTTTACATCGTAATGTCATATAGCATCTGGCTTACTTTTTTGACCGTAATATGAGGCTAAATATCATTTAAAACAGGCTTTTTTGTAATCTTTGTAAACAATTTAAAATCATTTCTAAATAAACAGCAACATTTTTTTATTCAAATGAAAAGGTCAAAGTAAACACTCAGGCAATCTATCAAAATAAATTTGTTTTTTAATTACTGAACGGTTCTTTTTTGTATAGATTTGTTAAGAAATGGTTTTGTGCTTTGAATTTACAACGTAATAAGCGTTCTATCTTTTAAAACCGTCACCGTAATAGCGGGTTTAACTGGCTACTGTACCATATTTGGCCGAGTATAATACGCACAGGTGTTCTGATGTTTATTTAGCATCTCCTGAAGTGTCTACCACTAATCAACACTGAACAAACACCGAGTAAAAAATTTTTGCACCCCCCTTTTTTGAGTCTGAAACTGTTAAGAAATGGTTTTGTGCTTTGAAAAAAATAAGCGCATCAAAACCGATATATTATACGCAACAAAAAAATTTACCAAGCGATGTTCTGAACTTTGAAAATCGCGGTAATTTGTTACGAAAATCGGCGCGAGGATTAAATGTCAAAAATTTACTGAACACACTTTTTAAAAATCAAACTTCATAACTTTCTCTTAATCCTGACATTCCATATCGTGGCAATCTGGAGAAAATTATTTATTCATTTATTTCAATAAAGCACAAAATAATGTCGTAAAAGATTAACAGAATTTTTTAAGCATATTTACGGTGATTTTGAAATTATGCGTCGCCATATTCTTAGATGAAATAATTTTATTTCAACAAAGCAAGAGATATTTTTGAAAGTTTTAACAGTTGTCATATTTAATTTTGGTTCTAGGTAATCATGCTGAAAATTATGTTACAGTACTTTAACAGGACACGAAATTGAAACATCAAAGTATTTATTTAATTACGAAGACTACGATTTTACTCTTCTGAATCTTCGCGGATATCTGAATTTCTAAAGAGCACGAATAAATGATAACACTTAAGTTGGTAGACAATTAATTGCCCGGAGGGGTGTTGATAGGTAATTATCATTTGTGTCACAACATTGGCTTCCTTTCATTGGGATGTATTGGAGGGGTGTTTATGTTGCAGCAGATTTTCATTGAGTTATTTAAAAGCAAAAATAAATTTTTACTTTATTGTATTTCATTAAAAAATGACTTATTACTTTGTCCGGCAGATAAGGTGCATGTGCACTATCATTACAGAAGCACGTGGCATAGCCATGAGTGAACGTCTAAAAATAACATCGGTAATGGCGGCCTCCTCAGAGACAATCAACAGGCAGCTCAAATTACTTTTAACTTGCTTTTTCATGTTAATTTGGTATCAAAAGATTATGAAAGTGACATTTTTAAGAAGCATACCCTCCAACAATAACTTTCCGAAGTTTAAAATATGGCAATTAACAAAAGAAATTGCATATGTCTCTAGGTAATACTACGGTATGTACGTATGATAGCCGTGTTTCACCTGAAAGAAAAACTTATCAAAATCCCATTGTGATGTAAAATACACACCCCTTTCTCACAGAAATTTATTTAAGGAAAAAAGTGTGTATTATATTCTCCCAAATACGGTACTTGTTTTTAAATAGTTGAAATATTTCATTTCTTTAGGCTATTGTTTAATTTCTTCCTCAAATGGACTTAACTTCTCCCATAGTTTTATTCATTACATCTGATGCAGAAGCGAATCTTTTCTGAAGAATGATGCTAAGACTGTAAGCTATAACAGAAACCTAAACAATGTCTCTGACAATAGCTACCATGGGCAGCTAACCCCCCTAATGCATTACATCCTTTACCCCCTGATGCCACCATTTGACGGCCCCATTTCCCTGATGCCACAGTAATTTAGCTTGATTTCCCCTGTTTCTAAAATTCAGCTCTAAATGATAGCCAATCACACATTAGGTAATGTTACTATAATTAGTGAAGTCACAGCTTGGTGTGAATTCACTTGAGATTTACCTGTGTGAAAACAATGGCACCCAGTTTGTTTACATTCTTGTCACAAGCAAAATTCAGCCTTAATATTGCATTTTATGTAACATACCTTGGATCGCATTAGCATTCACAATGTTTTTACATCAGTTCTAAAGTTGAATTTAAGAGAAATAAAATTTTACAATGAAAATTACCTAGAATCTTTAACAAGAACAACAATGGCGGCCACGGTGTTTTATGAGTACTAAATAATCTACTCTTTTTTTCATCTGGGCATATTGATTTAGATAAAAACATGTATCATTGTGCAACTAAATATATAAAATATTTATAAACATGCCTGCTTGAAAATCAGATTAATTAATATTAATTAAACATAATGAGCCTATTTTTGGTATTATATTTTAAGTTTACCGGTATATTTTATAGAAAATTTCTTTTATAGAAAGGATAATATGAAGATTAGTTGTGAAAAATTCATTTTACCTGGTTTCACCTTTATATTGTTAATTGTAGATTAAACTTAGTTTTGACAATACTAAGGTTCACCATTCCCCAAACATTGATATATAATATGTGCTTTGATGATGTTTAGGTACTTAATTAGATGTTCTAAATGTATGGTTCATTTCAAGTTAAAATGGCCAAGGCTTTAGTGCTGCTATGGACTTTGTGGGAGGAAAATAATTTACAGACAGATACCTTTGTCGGATACATAATTATCTCACCAACATATCATTGTGCAACAAAGTCGTCAGCATTGTATTTGTTCTCTTGAAACGTTTTGAATGGCACGTCTATCGATAAATATTTACATTAAACCAAGCTTTAGTGCTGCTATGGACTTTGCAGGTGTCATAACAGTACAGTGGACCTTCAGATATCTGGACGCCAGATATCCGGATGCTTCAGTATCCGGACGACTTTTCATGGGAACAGAATTTTTTAATGTTATTTTGTCTTGTTTAACTGGTAACTCAGATATCCGGACACTTCACATATCCGGACAAATTGACGAGGAACGAAAGCGTCCTGATAAATGAGGCGCCACTGTATTTCACTTGGGTTCACGTCAAATCATGGCTGATGCAAAATAATTCGTGAATCTCCCCTTTCGATTCGGGCATTTTGATTCGAGACTCGAGTTGATTTTTTTAGGAGATGAAAAACAACATGTAAATAAACTTCCTGTATTGACCAGATTTATCAAAATTTAGGGTGTGCTGATTTTTCTATATACTGTCAAGAGTGGGGAGTGATTAGGCCCTGGACTAGATTTTGAAGCACCTTCTCGACTTTGACCGAAACAAACTTGCGTGCCTTGCTGGATGGCTATATATTTTTTGTTACATGTACTAAAATATTTATAAAGAATGGTTTTACAAGATCTGAAAAGAAAACTTCTCAGAAGTTTGTTTTTAATTAATTACATCTACTCAAACTTGCGCATTTTTGGTGAGAGTATATAGCAGAATTTAATACTGTTGTGACACCTACAACTCTCCCTTCATTACCCGCAACTTCATTTAAAACCGGAAGTATGAGTTCATAAATCATGTAAATTTGAAATCTCAATCCCGACTCAAATTTGACATCGGAAAGAAAAAATTCTGTTTTTCTCAATTTTATTTTTTTTTTTTTCTGAAAATTCAAAAACTTGAGCGGGGGGTTTGTAAACCTAAAAATAAAAAAATACTGGCCCCTTGTAGAATATAGTATACCCGTATTTTGTGTTAAATATTTATGTCAAAATTTTGAATTGAGCACCACACTACCCTACAAATGAATGTATTGATGTACCTATAATCTACTGTATAAACTTGCATATAATTTTTCTAGTTAATTTTGAGGTTTTTGACATTGACCCACTTATGATGTGATGTTTAAACCTGGTTTCACCGCTTCAGTGAATATTTCTTTTAAAATGACTTGGATATTTAAAAATATATCATTAACAGATAAGTAATCGAAGATTGATGTGAAACTATTACAATTTATAAATATTTGTACTTTATGCATAATCTTAGAATAAATAAATGATTTTATATAAAGACTGTGTTTAATGATAAATTGTTTATAAAATACTACCTTTTAATTAGTAATATTAAATTTAGTAGAAATACGAGGGTTGATCCAAAAGTAATGTCACAGTGTCCATATCTTTTATATTGGGCGTCATATTATGTAATATGATATACCAAAAGATGCACAAATATAAATCTAATTAAACTTGAATTATTCATTCAATAATGTTTAACTGAATTTATTTTATAGATGTTTAAAACATAGAACATAGGGGGTGTCACCGCATCACAACCAAACGTTACAGATTTTAAGTGTACTGTTTTAGAATAAAGAAGACAAACACATTAAAAAGCAACTTTTGAAAGCGCCTAATCAAAATTGTTTTAAAGAACAAAAATTATATGGCACAATTGCTATTTTTGATCAAAAACATCATTGTTTTACTCCGGTGCATTGAAAAAAGGAAAATGTCAAAATGCACAAAAAAAGCAAAAACAAACTGCACTGCATTTTGCTGCAAAATTGAGAAATCGCCAGTAGAGACAGTTACGTTTATTCACCAGACTCACAGAGAAACGAAAGTAAATAAGACACTTTAATTAATAATGGAACGTACTGAGCGAAGTATTTAGTGGACTTATGCAAATTAAATTATTGTGAGTGTGGGTAACCTGTATAATGATCTTCCAATAAAATCTGTTCCAGAACTGGCAGAAGTTGACTTAAAAGATTTTTTCTTCAGTACATCAATAAAATTAAACGTACTTAGATTTGGTATATATAATTGATATTAATTATTTTATAGTAACATATGATTAATATTCACCATTACAGTAAAAAGTGAACTGCACAAGGATTTCGATTTTTTTCTGATCGCATGTTTTAATATTGCTATGACCGTTAATATAGGTATGCAGTACCACACGCAAATTTGAAACATGGTATTTTTGACAATGGTGACAACAAAACAGTAAACTTTTACCACATATGAATTGATATTTTTTCAACAGGTGTTAGCTTGATATGCTTTCTGCGCAAGTACGCATTTTCAGTTTGCAACACTGAAAATGGAAATTGCTGTGAAAAGGAAATCGGCAGAATTACATGTAGAATAAAAAGAAAATAATGTGTGTCATCGAATGATATACATTTACCGTCTGCGAAAGGAATATAGCACATGCTAAAAAGTAATTTTATAGTTTGTTTGTTCTGGGTTTTTTTGTTCAAAATTAAAGTAACATCAGTTTTCGACAATCGCAAGGCCTTTGGACGCTTTCCAACTTATATAGGCAAAGGATAGTGACCGCACGAGAGTGGGCAGGTCCTAATCAGCCAATGAAAATGCTTGTTTTATAGAATGAAACCCGTGATTGTCAAATCCAATAGTGTCATCACTCAATACAATGATATTTTGATTGCAATGTATATTTTCAAGCG
>NW_026929070.1:0-35064 GCF_032062105.1 Saccostrea cuccullata | reverse complement strand
CTATTTCCTTCAACCTTAAAATACTAAGCTTACAAAATACCTGAAATGTTGTGGAAGTTGGTGGCTCAGTGGTTAGCATGTCCGACTTTCATACGAATGGTTTTGGGATCGAGCCCAGATGGAGGAATTTTTTTTTTTTTTGCATTTTTTTTTTTTATCAAATAGAAAAATAGCCTTCTAACAGATAAATAGAGAAGAACGGAAGACCTTATTTGTTGCTGTAGCAACAAGAGTTTCTAGTTATTATTATGTTCCCCAAACGAAGTTGGGGAACATATTGTTTTTACTCTGTTTCTTATTATTATTATTAAGGTCTTCCGTCTCCAACGGAAGACCTTATTGTTTTCGTTCGGTTTCTTTTTCCCTATTATTATTCTTTTTTTTTCTTACCGATTTTGTGCACGCGAGTTCTCAGGAATGGCTCGACAGATTTTCACCAAACTTTCAGATCTGATAGATATTCATCTGAACCTTGTCGGAAATTTAAGTCGTCGATGACGTCACTTCCGGTCGTGAGATATGGACGATTTTCCTATTTTTAGGGGGTTGGCTTGTCCTGGAAACTCCTCCGGAACGACTTAAGATATTGACTCAAGATTTTCAGTGAAAGTAAAGGAAGGTTTGCTGAGTTGCAGGCAGGCGTCCAAATCTTTCTAGCACAAATGGCGCCGATGCTCGGTAGAGCCAAAAATAGGTCTCAAAAATATCTCACAAAATATGACACGTTTTGTTTCATATCTTCGTATCTATTCATAATTTGTTAAAACATATAGAAGAAAAGTTGTACAGATTTACAAGACCTTTCATACGAAGTCAAAAAAACGGGGCTGACCCCTCAAATTAGGGGCTCAGAAGGGCCAAAACTCTTTCATTTATATCTCTTTATTGATCAATATTTTGTTATACATTACAGAAGCAAAGATATTTATCGTAACGATTTGCAACAATATGTTATAAAATTTTGATAATATGTTACGTAATTAAGGGTCACAAGGGGCCAGAATGTCACATCTTTGACGTTATATATCTCAAAAAGGGGGAATATTTTGATAAGCAATCTTGAACAAAAGATGATCAGAATAATGTTCTTAACAATATGCATACTTTGAATTTTTGTAAAACGGCCCCATTAAGGACTTGGAGTGATGGCCCCTAAATATTTCCATTCAGAATATCTCCAACACGAAAAGAAATCTCTGAATAAGTGTTGAACAAAATATCTTTTAAATGACAAGACCTTTCATTTGATATCAAGATAAAGGGTCCGACCCCTAAAATTAAGGGCTCAGAGGGGCCAAAAGTCTTTCATCTAAAACTCTATAATGATCAATATTTCGTTTTACATTACTGAAGCAAAGATATTCATCTTAACGAGTTGCATCAGTATATTAATATAAAATTGAGATAATATGTTACGTCATTAGGGGTCACAAGGGGCCAGAATGTCAAATCTTTGACGCTTTATCTCTCAAAAAGGGGGAATATATTGATAAGCAATATTGAACAAACGATGGTCAGAATGATGTTCTAAACAATATGCGTACTGTGAATTTTTTTAAAACGGCCCCATTAAGGACGTGTAGGGGTAGCCCCTAAATATTTCTATTCAGCATATTTTCACAACGGAAAGAAATCTCTGAATAAGTGTTGAACAAAAAGTCTTTGAATTTAGAAGCCCTTTGATTTGATATCAAGAAAAAGGGGCTGACTCTTCAAAATAGGGGCTCAGAGGGGCCAAAAGTCTTTCATCTATAACTCTTTAGGCCAACATTTTTTTATTTACTGTTTTACGGGAGCGCCGACCCTAATTTTGGCTAAAATGAAATAAAAATAAAAGTCTCTTCTTCAAGTTTTATTTTTGTTTCTCCCGCCGATAGCTTATTTATAGTCACTGAAAAAATAAAAGAGACGTCAACAAAATTTTAACAAGCCTTTCAAAACGTGATTTGTCATTGGCTAAGGTAAATATATCCATCCAATCACAGTTGGCAAAACTAATGAGCATGAATGTGAAGCGTGGATAGCCACTGCACAGCATGAAAGTTAGCGGCAAAATGTCAGAATCGTTGGATAATTTTTAGATACACCCAGTCATTTTAAAAAGTGACATGACATTTATTAGAAAAAAGCATTAATTTTAGATTAACTTTTAATGAAAGATTGAATAAAATAGACGAAATATCATGTTAATGACACTTAAAACGATTCAAAATGGAATTTTACTTGCTATGTAACAAATAAATGCACATGAGGGTGGTTACAACAGCTCTTTCTCTGTAAAACAACCTTTTTACCACTAGGGAAAAACAAAGCAGCAAATGATACGTCCATACAAATGACCTTTTTTTTTTATTCAAAAATTGTGGATTAGAACCAGTGTTTAGAAATATTCGAATTGTTCAGTAAACAGAGTAATTGTCACAGTCTATTTTACATGTATATACTTATGGAATTACATGTACGTGCATTTTCTACAATCATGTATTTTTAAAGTTATAGCATTGAGGCAATTTCAATATGTTTTCAAAAGATGTTACATTTTATCCACCTAGTATGTGTACATTAATTTGAATTGCATTGAAAACTAGATGCTGTCATGCGACAGTAATACCCGCACTAAGGTGTTTGCCTCTAAATGCACACTCCTCTAAAATTAGGCTTTACCAAAGAAAAAGTCAATATAATTTAATCATTTACATAATAGGGCCTCCATGTATTCATCAAATTGAGCATGATATTCTCAAGTGAACATGTGACCCATGGGCCTCGATCTTATAGGTACATGTATTTCATATTCATAATTCATTACCAGTCTGAAATTAAACAACAGAATTCAATTAATGATGTAAATTAGGTTTGAAACAAGGGGGGGGGGGGTTAAATTTTTGGCCCATAATTGGAACTTTTTAAATCTATTTTCTCATATAGATCAACAACAAATATTATTCAAATTAGTTTAAAGCGTTTTTGATGATTTTTTCCAAAATGTACAAACTTTTTTATACTTGATTAGGCAGAAACACCTTGAAAGCTGCCATATACCATGTATACCCAATCAATTTAGTCAACCCCCACCCTTCTCCCATCAACACACACACACACGCAAACACACCCTATTTTCCTGTTTTTGGAAATAGGCCTAGATGGCAAAGTTAAGATAAAACATCTTTTGTAAATAATAATTTTAAATTTGTTCTTATACTGTAAATGTATCTGAAGACCTGCATCACACTGGGCTTGCGTCACGTACCTAACTTAAGTACTAGTTTTACCATTATCATTTTTAGATAGCACTGCACGTGCAGTACTAGGCCTAGTGTTGTGTACACATCATTGCATGTATGTCAGTTGGAATTATTTTGTGTTAAATTGGATTGTATTTCATGAAGTTGGAGCTATGGCAGTCGGTAAGTACATGTTTTGGTATAGATTTGGGTAAAATAGTCTGAAATGCAACTGGTTAGGTTAAAGTTTAAAGGATCAAAGGTCATCCGATGCTGCAATAAGACGAATTTCACATTCTAAAGAGTTATCGCCCGTTATCGACGTTACATTCAGTTACAAAATACAGAATTTTTTTCTGAGAGGGAGGGGGGACTTCCAGACCAGAATTTCCTGAGAAGCAAATAAAAGGAGAAGTTATGGTGGTGTCTGTTTTCTAGGGTGGAGGGCATCCAAAGTCTTTTTTATATTATAGTCCTGCAAATTCGGGGGGGGGGGATCTCAAGATACACTTCCAGTCCCTGTAAACAGTAATGGCAAATGATCATGTGACTCCTAAATAGTGGGAAACTTTTTCCATTTGACCATACATAATTTTGTGCTTTTTGTGTTATTATGTTATGAATAGAATAGAATAGAATAGATTTATTATTCCAGATCAGGGCCCTTGTGGGCATATTACATACATGATTATTAAACAGAGCATATAATAGTTATTAATAAGATGCGATGTGTTCTTAGTACATGTATATACTTAATAATTTACACATGGTTCATAAGTTGAAATAATTGCTAACATGTGAACTTTAAATACATATTGTAATTAAAAATATATAAAGAAGTACCACCGTGTACCATAATGCAAAAAAGCCAGAGATATACATACACAGAAATGAAAAATATATATATATATATATATATATATATATATATATATATATATATATATATATTTTATTTATATTTTATTTATATATATATATATATATATATATATATATATATATATATATATATATATATACTTTTGATTGAAAAGAGATGGGTCTTTCATATTTGACATGTACTTTACCTGCAACAAAATATTTCGAGCATGCAATGATTTCCCCTCTTTGACCTAATTTTCATAAAGTGACATATGATAGGGATGCGTATTTGATACACAATCTGCCATCAATTATGGCATCCCATTCACTTAAACACAGAAAGCAAAGGACCACAATTCTTTGAATTTGCATGTATAATCTTGATATGGAAACATCCTCATATAATGTATATTCAAGTTTTTTATGCTACGCCATGATTAGGAATACATGTATTAGTTTTTGTCATGTCCGTCCTCCACCCTTCCATCTGTCTTTCCATCGAGCTCAAAGAAATTACTTTCTAGATATTTTATCAAAGTTCATATGCTGATGCATACTGATGTAAACTATCCAACTGTGGCAATATTTTTTATGCGCCCGGATCGATAGATCCCGGGCATATATTGTTTTTGTCCTGTCTGTTTGTCTGTTTGTCTGTTTATCTGTTTGTCTATTTGTCTGTTGTCAACTTTAACCTTGGCCATTAACTTTTGAACAATAACAGATAGAGACTTCATATTTGGTATGCATACTCCACTATTAAAGTCCTTTCAAATGACATCAAGGTCAATGACCTTGTGACCTTGACTGTGACCTATATGCTAAAACGAGCTTTTTCCACTGTTTTATCATAACTTTTTAACCATAGGAGATAGGGATTGATATTTGGTATGCATACTCCTCTAATAAAGCCCTTTCAGTTGACAACAAGGTCAATGATCTTGTGACCTTGACTGTGACCTATATGCTAAAAATAGCTTTTTTACACTTTTTGCCATAACTTTTGAACCATAGGAGATAGGAACCTCATATTTGGGATGCATACTCCACTGATTAAGTTCTTTCAAATGACACCATGGTCAATGACCTTGTGACCTTGACCGTGACCTAGATGCTAAAAATAGCTTTTTACACTTTTTGCCATAACTTTTTAACCATAGGAGATAGGAACTTCATATTTAGGATGCATACTCCACTGATTAAATTCTTTCAAATGACACCATGGTCAATGACCTTGACTGTGACCTATATGCTAAAAATAGCTTTTTACACTTTTGGACATAACTTTTAAACCATAGTAGATAGGGACTTCATATTTGGGATGCATACTCCACTGATTAAGTTCTTTCAAATGACACCATGGTCAGTGACCTTGTGACCTTGACTGTGACCAATATGCTAAAAATATATTTTTTGAACTTTGTTTCCGCCGGGCGCATAGTTTTTCACAAACACATCTTGTTTACCTTTACTTTCCTTTGACCTTTACTTAACTTTTCTTAAAATTAGTGTTTAGCTTTATTTTAGAGAAACCATAATGATTCAAGCTGTGTAATGAAACTTCACATGATGATACATACTGATGTAAGCAATTAAAGCTTTACAATGCTTCACTCTTTTTTACCTTGACATTTCCTGTGATCATGACCTCACTATCTTAGACTAGATCAGTTTTGAATAAACAGTTCAAGATATATTAATCAAACTTCATATGCTAATACATACTGATGAGAGCTATTATTGCATTAACTTATTTTGACCTTGAATTTTCTTTTGACCTTGACCTCACTTTTTAAAATATGTGTTTATCTAAGTTTCAAATAAACCATTAATTATATTTTTATCAAAATTCATATGATAATAGTAAATTCACACTGATGTAAGCTTTTCAGCTAGAACAACATTTTGACCACAACCTTTCCTTTGACTTCTCTTTTCTTAAAACAAAGTGTTAAGCTCAGTTTCATTAAATCATTCAAGATATTTTTATCAAACATAATAAGCTAATATGTATTAGTGAGAGCTATTCAGCTGCATCAAAAACTTCATCTTGCACATTCCTGTGACCTTGACCTCCTTCCTCTTTAATATATATTTTGCTTAGTTTTTAAGAAATAATTTAAGACATTTTTATGTTTAACATGCACTTATACATAATTTGATGAGAATTTATTATCTATATCCAATTTATTTATATTTTAGTTTCAATTCTGAAAAAAAAAACTGTTTCAAGATATTTTCATCAAACTTTAAACACAAAAACAAATTTTAGTTTTTAGTTTTTAGCTCACCTGAGTCGAAGGCTCAAGTGAGCTTTTCTGATCATATTTTGTCCGGCGTCCGTCTGTCTGTCTAGCTGTCTGTAAACTTTTCACATTTTCGACTTCTTCTCAAGAACCACTGGGCCATTTCAACCAAACTTGCCACAAAGCATCCTTGGGTAAAGGGGATTCAAGTTTTTTCAAATGAAGGGCCATGCCCTCATTCAAGGGGAGATAATT
The DNA here is from genome assembly GCF_032062105.1 of Saccostrea cuccullata. NCBI lineage: Eukaryota > Metazoa > Mollusca > Bivalvia > Ostreida > Ostreidae > Saccostrea > Saccostrea cuccullata. The sequence continues at coordinate 28,475 of NW_026929070.1, read as the reverse complement.
GGGAATTAATGAAAATTTGGTGGCATGTTTTAAAAATCTTCTTCTCAAGAACCACTGTGCCAGGAAAGATGAAACTTATGAGTTAACATCCTCAGGTAGTGAATATTCAAATGTGTTCAAATCATGACCCCCGGGGGTAGGGCAGGGCCAAAATGGCTGACCAAAGTTTTACATAGAAATATATAGGAAAATTCTTTAAAAATCTTCTTCTCAAGAACGACAAAGCCATAATTCATCAAATTTATATGGAAGCATCTTCAGGTAGTGAAGATTCAAGTTTGTTCAAATCATGACCCTTGGGGTAGGGCGGGGCCAAAAAGGCCGACCAAAGTTTTACATAGAAATTTATGGGAAAATTCTTTAAAAATCTTCTTCTCAAGAATGACAAATCCATAATTCACCATATTTATATGGAAGCTTCTTCAGGTAGTGTAGATTCAAATTTGTACAAATCATGACCCCAGGGGGTAGGGCGGGGCCAAAATGGCCGACCAAAGTTTTACATAGAAATATATGGGAAAATTCTTTGAAGAAAAGCAAATCCATGATTGATCATGGGATTACTTTTGGATTTTAAATTTCAATAATAAACCAATTTCTACTTTTTCTTAGCTTCAGTACTCAGGTGAGCGATGTGGCCCATGGGCCTCTTGTTTAATGTACCATTAGTAATACACATCTGGCGGGACATTCATGTCCTATAGACATATTTCTAGTTTTTCAAATCATCACCTCAGGCTAGGGTCAGGCCACAATTAGGGATCAAAGTTTTATTTAGGAATAAAAGGAAACACATCTTTAAAGTTCTTCTTTTCAGGAACACCAAGAGCATGATTAATATGGAAATATTCTCAAGAGGTGTAGATTCAAGTTTGTACAAATCATGACCACCAGGGTTAGGGAGGTGCCATATTTTTCCAGCCCCTTTTTGCCATCCATATGAAAATTCAAATTTTGAAACCATTTTACACATACACAAAACAAACCAATCATTTTCTAAATGATCATGGTTTAAAGCTATTGCAGCATAAGATATTAGGGAAGTTCTTGAAAGCAGGGTGATTAAACATGTCAAATATATGTAAAAAAAAAATATATAAAAATTCTACCTCGATTTGATCCCCATCCCCCCACCCCCCGGGCAAAATGAAAATTCCGAAACCTTACTGCACATCTACATGACACCACCAACCATCTCTCAAAAGATGATAAGGCTGCTGAGTAAAATGTAGAAGGAGTTCAGGGAAGAAGGGGCTTTTTGTATAAAAAACGTCATTTTTTGACCCCCATTTGATCCCCCGGGGCAAAATCAAAATTCCGAAACCTTACTGCACATCTACATGACACCACCAACCATCTCTCAAAAGATGATTAGGCTGCTGAGTAAAATGTAGAAGGAGTTCAGGGAAGAAGGGGCTTTTTGTATAAAAAACGTCATTTTTCAACCCCCATTTGATCCCCGGGGCAAAATCAAAATTCCGAAACCTTACTGCACATCTACATGACACCACCAACCATCTCTCAAAAGATGATTAGGCTGCTGAGTAAAATGTAGAAGGAGTTCAGGGAAGAAGGGGCTTTTTGTATAAAAAACTTCATTTTTCGACCCCCATTTGATCCCCCGTGGCAAAATCAAAATTCCGAAACCTTACTGCACATCTACATGACACCACCAACCATCTTTCAAAAGATGATTAGGCTGCTGAGTAAAATGTAGAAGGAGTTCAGGGAAGAAGGGGCTTTTTGTATAAAAAACTTCATTTTTCGACCCCCATTTGATCCCCCAGGGCAAAATCAAAATTCCGAAACCTTACTGCACATCTACATGACACCACCAACCATCTTTCAAAAGATGATTAGGCTGCTGAGTAAAATGTAGAAGGAGTTCAGGGAAGAAGGGGCTTTTTGTATAAAAAACGTTATTTTTCGACCCCCATTTGATCCCCTGGGGCAAAATCAAAATTCCGAAACCTTACTGCACATCTACATGACACCCCCAACCATCTCCCAAAGGATGATTAAGCTACTGTGAAAAATGTAGGAGGAGTTCAGGGAAGAAGGGGCTTTTTGTATAAAAAACGTCATTTTTGGACCCCCATTTGATCCCCTGGGGCAAAATCAAAATTCCGAAACCTTACTGCACATCTACATGACACCCCCAACCATCTCCCAAAGGATGATTAAGCTACTGTGAAAAATGTAGAAGGAGTTCAGGGAAGAAGGGGCTTTTTGTATAAAAAAACGTCATTTTTCGACCCCCATTTGATCCCCCGGGGCAAAATCAAAATTCCGAAACCTTACTGCACATCTACATGACACCCCCAACCATCTCCCAAAGGATGATTAAGCTACTGTGAAAAATGTAGGAGGAGTTCAGGGAAGAAAAGTGTGACAGACAGACGGACGGACGGACGGACGGACGGACGGACGGACGGACGGACATGAGTAACAACAATATACCCGAACTTTCTTTCGAAAGTGCGGGTATAAAGATACACCGATTTTCTTTTAATTAGTCTCACTTGTGAAATGATTTAACCAATCCATTAAAAGCCTCAATTTATGCTTGACATATATGATAACTAGTCAAAAATCCTAAAATCTTACTATTTTTTGAATACCCCAAAATTATGATAAAATTGTTTTGCATGCATTAATTTTTCAAATAACACCCTTTTCCTACCAAATTTAGGCAATAAAACAATTCCATTCTTAATTTAAAAAAATAAAAAAAATTGTTACATTTGTTTATTTTATTTTCATTTTTCTGACCGACTGCTTGAATTTTGAGATTTTATTTTTATTTTTATTTCGACCTCCCGACTCAAATTTTTGAAAAAAATTCCCGTAAAACAGTAAATAAAAAAATGTTGGCCTTAATGATCTATATTTTGTAATACATTACTGATTGAAAGGTGTTCATCTTAACGAATTGCAACAACATCGTATAAAATTTTAATCATATATTACAAAATTGGGGGTCACAAGGGGCCAGAATATGAAGTGTTTGTCGGTTTATATCTTGAATAGGAGAAATATTTTGATATAAACAATGTTGAACAAAGGATGGTCAGAATAATGTTCCAAACAATTGTTGTAAAATGACCCCATTAAGGATTTGGATTGGTGGCCCCTAAATATTTTATGCAAGATATCTCTTTAACGAAAAGAGATCGGTGAATAGGTCTTGAACAAAAAGTGTTCAAAATCACGAGACCTTTCATTTGAAAGGGTCCGAGAGGGGTCAAATCGCTTTCATCTATAAGTATTTGAGATTGTTGAATAAATCAAAAGAATTTAATAAAGTGAGAGAAGTCTTGATATCATTATTTTGTAAAAAAAAAAAAAAAAGATCATAGTCAAAAATCATATCTCATCTTATCGAAAAATCGGACGGAAGACCTACTCGTTGCTCGCAACGAGATCTCATCTAGTTAAGGTCTTCCGTCTTCAGCGGAAGACCTTCTTGTTATTCTTAGGTTTCTTTTTCACTTTTATTATTATTATTGTTTTTTTTTCTTACCGATTTTGTGCACGCGATTTCTCGAAAACGGCTTGATGGATTTCCATGAAACTTTCAGGACTTATGAAACATCACTTGAACCTTATGCGTTTTTTTCTGTTTTGATGACGTCACTTCCGGTCCGGAGTTATCAGCACAAAATTGATTTTTTAAGGGTCAGTTTGTCCGCACGATTTCTCCTAAACGACTTTAGATAGACACGTGATACTTTCAGGTCTAGTAGACCTATGTCTGTAGATTTGTGGAATGTATTTTATTTTTACCGGAAGTGCTGCACGTCGGCGCTCGGTATGGCCCGAAAATAGGCCTATCGCGAATTTCAAAATTTTTAGCACTTTTTCTACGATATCTTTTTACCTGGAAATATTTTGTTAAAACATATAGAACAAAAGAAGTGTAGAATTTTAAGTTCTTCCAAATGATATCTCGGAAAAAGGGCTGGCCCCTAAAATTAGGGTTCTAAAGGGGCCGAAAGTTTTTCCTTTATATCTCAAAAAGTATTGAGAATTTGTAATACGTTCATGAAGCAAAGTTGTTCAAAATGTCAAGCTTAATCTAATAAAGTCGTCAAAATACGTCCGTTGACGTCATTTCCGGCCAAACCGGAAGTAGTCGAAAAACGCGTATTTTTACCGTTCTTGAAAAGTTTTGGGTAACATCTGTCACTGGGAGCATAAAAATTAATTTAATGTCCGTCGTCAACACTTCCGGTCACACGGGAAGTAGCATAAACTTCCGGTCAAACAGGACGGAAGACCTACTCGTTGCTTTGCAACGAGCTTTGCTCTAGTTAAGGTCTTCCGTTTCCAACGGAAGACCTTATTGTTTTCGTTCGGTTTCTTTTTCCCTATTATTATTATTATTATTTTTCTTCCAACCGATTTTGTGCAAGCGATTTCTCAGAGATGGCTCGTCCGATTTATACCAAACTTTCAGATCTGAAAGATATTCAATTGATCTTGATAGGTTTTTTTTCTTTTTGATTATCTCACTTCCGGTCGTGAGATATGGTCGATTTTCTGATTTTCAGAGGGTCGGCTTGTCCAGGAAACTCCTCCGAAACGACTAAAGATATAGACTTAAGATTTTCAGTGAAAGTAAAGGAAGGTTTGATGAGTTGTAATTGGGTCTCCAAATCTTTCTAGCGCAAAAGGCGCCGGAGCTCGGTAGGTCCCGAAAAAATGTCTCATAAATATCTCACAAAATTTGACACATTTTGTTTCATATCTTCATACGCGTTCATAATTTGTTAGAGCATATTGAAGAAAAAATGTGCAAAATCACAAGGCCTTTCATTTGATGTAAAAAAAAATGGACTGACCCCTAAAATTAGGGGCTCAGAGGGGCCAAAAGTCTTTTATCTATAACTCTCTAATGATCAATATTTTGTTATACATTACAGAAGCAAAGATGTTCATATTAACGATTTGCAACAATATATGATAAAATTTTGATCATATGTTACGTAATTAGGGGTCACAAGGGGCCAGAATGTCAAATCTTTGACGCTTCATATCTCGAAAAGGGTGAATATTTTGATAAGCAATATTGAACAAAAGATGGCTAGATAAATGTGCTAAACAATATGCATACTTTGAATTTTTGTAAAACGGCCCCATTAAGGACTTGTAGGAGTGGCCCCTAAATATTAATATAAAGCATATCTCCTAAACGAAAAGAAATTTCTGAATAGGTGTAGAACAAAAAGGCTTTGAAATCACAAGACCTTTCGTTTGATATCAAGAAAAAGGGGCTGACCCCTCAAATTAGGGGCTCAGAGGGGCCAAAAGTCTTTTATCTATAACTCTCTAATGATCAATATTTTGTTATATATTATAGAAGCAAAGATGTTTATATTAACGATTTGCAACAATATATGATAAAATTTTGATCATATGTTGCGTAATTAGGGGTCACAAGGGGCCAGAATGTCAAATCTTTGACTCTTCATATCTCGAAAAGGGTGAATATTTTGATAATCAATATTGAACAAAAGATGGCTAGATTAATGTTCTTAACAATATGCATACTTTGAATTTTTGTAAAACGGCCCCATTAAGGACTTGTAGGAGTGGCCCCTAAATATTTATATAAAGCATATCTCCTAAACGAAAAGAAATTTCTGAATAGGTGTAGAACAAAAAGGCTTTGAAATCACAAGACCTTTCGTTTGATATCAAGAAAAAGGGCTGACCCCTCAAATTAGGGGCTCAGAGGGGCCAAAAGTCTTTTATCTATAACTCTCTAATGATCAATATTTTGTTATACATTACAGAAGCAAAGATGTTCATATTAACGATTTGCAACAATATATGATAAAATTTTGATCATATGTTACGTAATTAGGGGTCACAAGGGGCCAGAATGTCAAATCTTTGACGCTTCATATCTCGAAAAGGGTGAATATTTTGATAATCAATATTGAACAAAAGATGGCTAGATTAATGTTCTTAACAATATGCATACTTTGAATTTTTGTAAAACGGCCCCATTAAGGACTTGTAGGAGTGGCCCCTAAATATTTATATAAAGCATATCTCCTAAACAAAAAGAAATCTCTGAATAGGTGTAGAACAAAAAGGCTTTGAAATCACAAGACCTTTCATTTGATATCAAGAAAAAGGAGATGACCCCTCAAATTAGGGGCTCAGAGGGACCAGAAGTCTTTCATCTTTAACTCTTTAATGATCAATATTGTGTACTAAGTATATATTTTGAGAAGCAAAGATATTATTTTAACGATATGCAACGATATGTCATAAAATTTTGATCTAATGTTGCGTAATAGGGGATCGCCAGGGGCCAAAATGCTATATTAATTATGCTTTACGTCTCGAAAAGGGGGAGTATTTTTATAAGCATTATTGAAAAAAACATGTTCAGATTATTGGATAAAAAACCAGAAACTTTAAATTTAATGAAGAAAAGCTTAATGTCATTCTCTTTTAACAAATATCTCAGTCAAAATCACATCTCATCTTATCGAGAAATTCGACGGAAGACCTACTCGTTGCTCGCAACGAGATCTCATCTAGTTATTATTATTATTCTTTTTTCTTCTTATTTCTTCTCCGGACTTTTTTTGTCCGGAAGTGTTCTCAGAAACTGTTCACCCAACTAAGTTAAAACCTTTTTAGGGTTAATAGGTGTGTTGTGTAGATGTGCTGAACGAAGGTCATTTTGTGCGCATACGCCTGCACGTGCGGGCGCGTGAAGTGAGTTAAATGACTGTTATACTTAATATAGCCATAACTTTTACATTTTTTGATGAAATGCTTTGAAACTCATTACATGAGGATATGTTAATATTGTTAATATAATGACACTGTCAAATTAGACCGAACTCACGCGCGTGCACGTGCGCTTTGCTCTGATTGGCTGAAACTAAAATCTCAATATCTCTTTTGTTTTTTGATGAAACCCTTTCAAATTTTAAACATAGTCATGCATTAGGATATCCTACAATATGATATATAAAAAATTTCACGAAATCACGCGCATGCACGTGTGCTGCAATCTGATTGGCTGAAAATTTAAATGGCTATATCTCCTTTATTTTTTGACAAAATGCTTTGAAATTTAAAACGTAGTCATGCATTAGGATATCCTACAATATGATATAAAAAAAATTCATGAAATCACGCGCATGCATGTGTGCTGCAATTTGATTGGCTGAAACTTTAAATGGCTATATCTCATTTGTTTTTTGATGAAATGCTTTGAAATTTAAAACATAGTCATACATTAAGATATCTTACGATATGATTCAGAAAAATATTTATGAAATCACGCACATACACGTGTGCTGCAATCTGATTGGTCAAAACTTGAAATGGCTATAACTCCCTTGTTTTTCAACCAAACAGGATGTGATTAAGAACATAGATAAATATAAGGGACTCTTACAAGAAGGTATTGTCGTCATGCACGTGCACGCACGTGCATGCATTTGGAATGAGTGAAATTAAAAATACACTTGAATGCCTGATTTTAATACTTTTGGACTGAATGCTTTAATATATACTATATTTAAATATGATAAATAGTGTAGACAAGATGATATGATCTTAACGCACATGCATTCACATGCGATTGGGTGCAATGCTAAAATCTGAATATAATTGGTATCCTTCTGAGAAAACGTTGTTAAAGTAAAAAATGCACAGAATTTGTCTTATTTAATGAAGTTTACAGGGAATGTGGCACCAAAAGGGAGTTGGGGAGCGTTTGGGGAACATCTGTAACGGTGCCCGTTACAATTAGCACTAGTTATGTTCCCCAAACGAAGTTTGGGAACATATTGTTTTTACTCTGTTTCTTATTATTAAGGTCTTCCGACTTCCTTCGGAAGACCTTATTGTTATTCGTCTGTTTTTTATTATTATTATTATTATTATTATTATTCTTTTTTTCATAGTTAGAGCGATATCTCAGCTGTGCGTGGATGGATTTAAAAGATTTTCACAGGGATGATGCATCATGAGAATATCTCCAGACGTGTTTTTTATTTTTTCGAAATTCACTTTCGTTCGCGATTTTTGGGGATTTTTGTTTTTTTTAAAAGGCATTTTGTCCAGCATTTTTCTCGAGAACGGCAAAAGATATGAAAGTGAAACTCACTGAGGTGATAGAACATCGAACTCCATTATGGGCAACGACCTTTATTTTTCGTCGTCTGCACTTCCGGTCGCAAACGGAAGTGAATTCAAAAAGTCTCATTTTTCAACTTTTTTGTTTTTCAATATTTTTCTTTTTGATTTACAGGGTTTATAGAGTGTCTTATGAGAATTCTAAATATGTATTCAGAATCTTGATGCGTGCATTTATTGAAAAAATATGATCGAACCAAACTTTGTCCCACTGTCGGGGGTTCGAATCCCGCTGTGGGTTCCCAAATTTTTTCTTTGTTTCTATCATTTTTCAATTGTAAATGACTTTTCTCACTTTTTATAACATGTATGAAATATTTTGCCGATTTTTGAAAGCTATATTTAAAGATATTTTGAGGTTTATCTGTAATAATCATGATATATGTTGAGAGACTGCTGTAAATGAACGTAAAGGGAAAAATACATTCTGAAACCTATTTCATGGGATGACGCAGCATAGATATCTAACGAAAAGTCGGTCGGAAGACCGCTTGTTGCTTTAGCAACAAGAACGCATCTAGTTATTATTATTTTTCTTCTCGGGAAAATTTTGTCCGCGAATGATCTTGTAAACTACACATCCAATTTAGGTGAAATGTTTTTAGGGTCAGTAGACATGTTATGTAGATTTGCGGAATCAAGGTCATTTTGCGCGCACGTGCTTGCAAGAGCGCGCACGTGCAAAACGTGAAATGACCAATATATAATGGATTTAACCGTAACTTTTCTATTTTTGGACGAAATGTTTTGAAACTCATAATGTAAGGATATATTAGTAGTATGCACAAGACGTCATGGTCAAAATAGCAAGATCTCACGTGCATGCACGTGCGCTTCGCTCTGATTGGCTAAAACTAAAGTCTCAATATCTTTCTTGTTTTTTGACAAAATCCTTTGAAATTTTGAACATAGCCATGCATTAGGATATCCTATAACATAATATATAGTAATTGTCATAAAAACACGTGAATGCACGTGCGCTGCAATCTGTTTGGCTGAAATTTTAAATAGCTATAACTCCCTTGGTTTACAACAAAACGGGGTGTAGTCAGGCGGCATAGGCAACCTATTGTGCATTTTTTGATAAAAGCCCCAATTTTTGTACAAATATAGACATTTACATGTATTGTCTGAACAAATCTGGATATTGGGCCATTGCGGAATCATGTCATGGCGGACATGACGGCCATTTTACAAAATGGCCGCCATAATTTTTCGTTATATTTGAAATTTACTTAAATCTCTCTCAATATAAGTGATTAATCATGGTGTACAGAAAACAAAAACACTCTCTTTGTCTTCAAAAAGAAAAAGAAAAAGTTTTAAATGAAATAAAATGGTTATAACATTTCTTTAAAACAAGCAAATCCACTTTTTCCTCATTTTTTAATATTAAAAGTACATATACTATCTGCTTTTGATGTGCATACTCTGTATGATTTAAATATGTTTATTTGTGATTTAAATATGTTTATTTGTGAGCATTATGTCCCTTTGAGAATTTTTTCATTCGTACTATGATGTGATTGATGTCATCAGGTGCTGCTGGGCGTGTGGTGTGAGGGGTGTGTATGCAAAGTTTTACATATACTCTATACAATCTATTCATAAGTGTTGGATTTTTTTCCCAACAGCGTCTTCTTAGACACAAAACATATCTATTTTGTCTCATCGTGCACTGGGTTGGAATTTGCATTGTTAATAATTCCTTAATTCACAACTTTAGACTTTAAAACACTCGATCTAACCACGTGACAAGTGACTTTCCCTATGGTTAATTTTAAATGCATGTACTACTAAGTAATGAAACAGTTAAAAAGACAACATGTTTATGTATGTAAGACATATATTAGGTCCTGGTGACCATAATAAAAGCTTTGACAAAGATGTTGTTTGTCCTGACTTTCAGTAACAAGCTCCTTCACATGCACTTGAGATCTGAAAGTTTGCAACTAACTACACTTTTTTTTAATTACATCCTTTATTTTTAAGTCACAGTTGCATCTTATTAGTTCAAAACAGACTTTCGAGGCTTCCGGCAGTCTTGCTACTCATACAGACCATCTGTCAAAATCCAGCCCCACTCGATAGGGGAGGGTAATAATGGATTTAGTTGCAGTACCTGTCCCCATACATGTCCTCCCTGGTAAGTTGCTCATTTTACATGCTCTAGGGCAGCCTTTGTTGGCGGAATTTGTTTCACATCTGGTTTACTTGCGAAGATCTTTTGCCGAGCTTGGTTTATGTCAAAGCACTGGTCCTGTCATAGAGAAGGATGACAAATCTTCAATGGTTTGCATAACATCGCTTGGTAAATTTGTTGGTGGAAAAACTAATTGAACAAGTGCGACAGTGGGCTAAGGTAGGGCCTTCCAAGTTTTCCGTGAAGTTTTTTGCCACGCCCACCAAAGCTGGAAACAGTGTCACATCCAGTCAGCGTATGAAACATTGGAAGTGTAAAAGCTTTTCTGTGTCCAAGGCCACGGCCAATTATATCGGCTGCCACGTGACAGAATTTTTTTCCAGCTCCAAAGGCTATCCAAAGTTCCGTCTCTGGATTCAAAGTTTCAACCACGGACACACCCAGGACCACAACATCGGTGTCAACAGTGCGGATCAGTATTCCGTTATGGCCTTGGCGAGGTGCATGTGCTGTGTGTAACAGCATTCGGCTATCTCCTTCCTCGTGATTAAATGGAGAAATCGAAAGGATATCTTGTATTTGGAGCTTTGAAAGAACATTTTTACCATCGATGATAGCTATTTGGTTGACACCTTCATCAAAAGTCGTAATGAGAGGAATCTGTAAAGTTCCGTCTTGTTTCTATCTAATCGAGAAAATCTTGCCAATCGATCTCTAGGTACTGTTGACTCGGCATTCACACGTATTTGTTTTCTCTTGTCTTGCTTTGCTCTAGCGGTACCTTTTAATGAATTGTCTATATATTTGTCACATACAAGGTCTATACACATAGCTCTTAGAAACTGAGGAAATATGTGGAATGAATTTTTGATGAGCATAATTCTCTGAGGTCTTAGCAGTACCTGACCTAAGCATTTGAACAACAACTGAACCATTCAGAATTACACAGCTTTTCAATGGAGGCTCAGACCGCTCCTATTCAAATTCCTCCAAGCACTGAAGAAGGTCACTCTTGGTTCCTGATGTTATATGCATCAGAAAGTGAAGGCGGGCATAGTGGATTCTCATGTCGAAAGAATTCTCTAAGGTAACCTTGTCTGTTTTGACAAAAAAGAGAGTCACATCACATTTGAGCTAAGTTACATCCTCTTTCTTTTAACTGAATTTTGAACTGCTTGTATTTTTGAATAAGCTTACTCTACTACTATGAATGATATCATTGATTAGCCTTCACCTATTAATGAGACATTCTTTGCAAAACTGTGTAAATTTATCAATTCCAACTCTCATTACACATATTCCAGCTCTTACTGCAGATTGGTCTGAAAGTTCATTTGTATCTAGAACTAAAAGATCTTTACATAATTCATCGAAAGGATTGCCAAGGTCATTGATCAGACAAACAAGAGAGTGAACATCTTTAGCAAACGAAGCCTATATACTAGGTGTTTGATCATGATGACAGGTATCTTTTGACCCTCTCTTGTCGGATTGTTCATCTTGAAGCTCGTGTATCAATCCCGCAATCTTTGGCCAAGATATCATCCATCGAAGAAGGGCTTGAGGGTTATTAGTAAGACCTATTGCTCCTCCAGCGTCATTGATATACGCATTGTTTTGATCATGTGCCTGGTCGATTGATTGTATACTGTTTAGCGTCCCTCTCCAGAATATTTCACTGATAAGGAGACGTCACCATTGCCGGTGAAGGGCTCCAAAATTTAGGCCTATGCTCGGCACTCAGGGCCTTTGAGCAGGGAGGGATCTTTATCGTGCCACATCTGCTGTGACACGGGGCCTCGGTTTACACGGTCTCATCCGAAGAACCGCCCCATTTACTAGTCGCCTTTTACGACAAGCAAGGGGGTACTGAGGACCTATTTTAACCCGGATCCCCACGGGGCTGCCTGGTCGACGGGAATAGTAGAGAAGACCCGTTTGGTGTTTTGCACTGTGAAATTTCCATCATTTAATTCCTGATTTATTTTAGGCTGTTTTGTAGGGAGTTCCGCCATGTCCCTGAGATGAACAGGAATCCATCTTGCATTATTTGTGTTATCTAAGGCATGGAACAACGTTGCAAGCTTTGTAAGAACTTCCAGATAAATCAGAAGTCACAGAGATTGGCAAAAGTCAATACAAACAATCCATGGTCCATAACAATTATATACCAGTATTCAATATACTAGTAACAATAGTTTTTTAAGCGTTACATGTTTAACACAATTAATTTTGCGATTATAGTATTTAATGATTCTTTTCATTCATTTTGCATGGCCGTCCTCTGACTGAAGTAGAGGAACTGTGAGCAATGAGCTCACTAAATGATACCCCCGCCACCAAAATGATCATAATGGAAAAGTTCATGTTATGCTGTGGCGGGGAAACCCAAAATATGTGTCAGATCAAATAGCAAAATAAGATGTGCACAATGGCAATATGTAATAAAGATTCCGTGAAAGTTTCATTAAATTTCACTAAGTGTTAAAGAGGAGTTGCAGAGAAGAGATGGGTATCCCAAAGCGTAACAGACGTACAGACGAACGGACGTACAAACCGATATACCCTTTCATTTTTCAAGCGGGGGTATAATAAGTATTGTGAATGATAGTTTAATTTTACTACAAATAGTTACAACAGTTACAATTTGAACTATACTATAAGTTACTATAAATAATAACTACTGTTACAAGTGAACTTTGCAAGTTAACCAATAAGGTAGTCAATTTTAAGGGTTGGTATTTTGTCTCTATCACGGCAAAAATTAGTTAAAGATATGTCGTAAATGTCTGTTTTAAAGAATAATGTTTAAATTTTAATCATAGATTTTTAATATTGTAATATTTAGAGAAATTATTACTATAAATAGCAACAGCTGGCACATACTTAACCCCGATGAGATGAAGAAACATTTTTTTCTGAATCATAGAGCATGTGCAGATGTAAGTACATTCATAAATATTGCAAAGCTGTTCTTATTTTAAACGCACAAAAGAAAATGATCTTGTAAATGCTTGCGTTTGTCAGCCATTTTGAAAATCAGCCACCAAGGTCATACAAAGTACCGAATGAAGTGGCCCAATATCCAAATATATTTGTAATGAACTACTCGACTTGCATACAAAATTCTATGCTTTTATCACAAAATGCACAATTGTCTCAAAAAAATTAGGTATGCCGCCTGACTAGTGGGATTTGGAACATAGATAGATATAATGGACTTCTACAAGAAGGTATGGTCACCATGCACATGCATGCAAGTGCGTGTACATGCGCTGCAGTCTGATTGGCTGAAACTTTAATCAGCTATAACTCCCTTGGTTTACAACCAAACGGGGTGGGATTTAGAACATAGATAGATGTTATGGACTTCTACAAGAAGGTATAGTCACCATGCTCATGTATGCACGTGCGTGCACGTGAAAAGAGTAAAATAGAAAATACACTTGAATGAGCGTATTTTTTAATACTTTTGGATTAAATACTATAAAATTTAGTATATCAAAATATATAGATTGTGTAGAGAAGATGATATGGCCATTACGCACATGCATTCACATGCGCAAGCGTGCAATGCTTAAATTTGAATGAACTTGGTACACTTCTGAGTAAACGTAGTTAAAGTCTTAAATGCATCGAGTTTGTCCTATTTAATGAAGCCTCCAGGGAATATGGCACCAAAAGGGAGTTTGGGAGCGTTTGGGGAACATCTGTAATGGTCCCCGTTACAATTAGCACTAGTTATTATGTTCCCCAAACGAAGTTGGGGAACATATTGTTTTTACTCTGTTTCTTATTAGGTCTTTCCACCTTTCTGTGGAAAGACCTATTGATTTTCTTCTGTTTCTTTTTTTTATTATTTTTTATTAGGTCTTTCCACCTTTCTGTGGAAAGACCTATTGATTTTCTTCTGTTTCTTTTTTTTATTATTTTTTATTATTTTTCCGCCGTGTGATTTTGAGTTTCAAGATTTATCGAAAAGATTTTTAGTTCATAAGAATGTACTTCATAAAAGATTTTCGCAGTTGACCCTGCGTATATGAACTTTGATCCCTTTCGGAGTTATTACCCCTTTCCCAAGAAAGCTTGTTATCACTACTCCTCCGAAACCATGAACCGTAGAGAAATGAAACCTTCACTATTGTCTTTGACTAATTTAGTAGACACTCCAATGATTCATTGCGAAAGTATTCATTGACCCCTTTCAGTGAGTTATTGCCCCTGAAACTTTTTGAATTTTACAAATAATTAAAAATTTTCAAAACAAGAAGTCCTAGAGACATGGGACCAACTGCATAAGATTTATTGACCTTTGACCTTAAAATTCATGTAAAGGTCAAAGGTCAAGGTCATTCCAAAAGTGAGAAAATTACCTCTTTTTGTATCTCTTTTGTCTTTCAACATATACTTAATGTCTATCCATCAGTGATATGTACTCTTAAAACTGTTTCAAAGATTTCATTCTTGTCCCCTAAGATTAAACCTATTAAAAGTTATTGCCCCTTGTGCGAAAAACCTTGTTATCGCTACTCCTCCGAAACTGTAGACCCTACAGACACCAAACCTTCACTAATGTCTTAAGGGTCTTTAGACCTAACTTCATTGTATAAGTGCAAAAGAATCTGATGACCCCTTAAATGAGTTATTGCCCTTTAACTTCTTTGTACTTACTATTAAACCTTATAACTTGAAAACTATAAGTGGTAGAAGCATGGGGTCAATTGCATTGTGACCCTTGACCTTTGACCTTGAATATTTTTTTTCAAGGTCAAAGGTCAAGGTCATTTAATTTTTTTTTTTAAATTTTCATTTTTTCTATGCTTTAAGAGAGTTTTGGTTTCTTTTTCATGGAATTTAATTTTTAAGGAGTCAGATATAAAACAGAGTTCAAAGAAGGTGGAAAGACCTCTTATTGTTCTGTGAACAATAAGTCTCCTAGTTATTTTTCCGCCGTGTGATTTTGAGTTTCAAGATTTATCGAAAAGATTTTTAGTTCATAAGAATGTACTTCATAAAAGATTTTTGCAGTTGACCCTGCGTATATGAACTTTGATCCTTTTCGGAGTTATTACCCCTTTCGCAAGAAAGCTTGTTATCGCTACTCCTCCGAAACCATAAACCGTAGAGAAATGAAACCTTCACTATTGTCTTTGACTAATTTAGTAGACACTCCAATGATTCATTGCGAAAGTATTCATTGACCCCTTCAGTGAGTTATTGCCCCTGAAACTTTTTGAATTTTACAAATAATTAAAAATTTTCAAAACAAGAAGTCCTAGAGACATGGGACCAACTGCATAAGATTTATTGACCTTTGACCTTAAAATTCATGTAAAGGTCAAAGGTCAAGGTCATTCCCAAAATGAGAAAATTAGCTCTTTTTGTATCTCTTTTGTCTTTCAACATATACTTAATGTCTATCCATCAGTGATATGTACTCTTAAAACTGTTTCCAAGATTTCATTCTTGTCCCCTAAGATTAAACCTTTTAAAAGTTATTGCCCCTTGTGCGAAAAACCTTGTTATCGCTACTCCTCCGAAACTGTAGACCCTACAGACACCAAACCTTCACTAATGTCTTAAGGGTCTTTAGACCTAACTTCATTGTATAAGTGCAAAAGAATCTGATGACCCCTTAAATGAGTTATTGCCCTTTAACTTCTTTGTACTTACTATTAAACCTTATAACTTGAAAACTATAAGTGATAGAAGCATGGGGTCAATTGCATTGTGACCCTTGACCTTTGACCTTGAATATTTTTTCAAGGTCAAAGGTCAAGGTCATTTTTTTTTTTAATTTTCATTTTTTCTATGCTTTAAGAGAGTTTTGGTTTCTTTTTCATGGAATTTAATTTTTAAGGAGTCAGATGTAAAACAGAGTTCAAAGAAGGTGGAAAGACCTCTTATTGTTCTGTGAACAATAAGTCTCCTAGTTATGTTCCCCAAACGAAGTTTGGGAACATATTGTTTTTACTCTGTTTCTTATTATTATTATTATTATTCTTTTTTCTTCTTATTTCTTCTCCGGTACTTTTTTGTCCGCGAGTGTTCTCAGAAACTGTTCACCCAACTGAGCTAAAACCTTTTTAGGGTTAATAGGTGTGTTGTGTAGGTGTGCGGAACGAAGGTCATTTTGCGCGCATACGCCTGCACGTGCGGGCGCGTGAAATGACTGAAATGACTAATATATTTAATATAGCCATAACTTTAACATTTTCCGATGAAATGCTTTGAAACTCATTATATAAGGATATATTAATAGTGTAGATAATGTGACACTGTCAAATTAGCAAGAACTCACGCGCATTTACGTGCGCTTCGCTCTGATTGGCTGAAACAAAAATCTCAATATCTTTTCCGTTTTTTGACGAAATGGTATGAAATTTAAAATATAAGCATACTTTAAGATGTCCTACAACATGATGTATAACATTTATCATGAAAGCATGCGCATGCACGTGCGCTGCAATCTGATTGGCTTAAACTTCAAATGGCTGTAACTCCCTTGTTTTTCAACCAACCACGATAAGATTTAGAACATAGACAGACACAATAGACTCCTATAAGAAGTTACGGTCATCATGCACATGCATGCACGCGCATGCACGTGCGCTTTGCTCTGATTAGCTGAAACAAAAATCTCAATATCTTACTTGTTTTTTGACAAAATACTTTGAATTTTAAAACATAATCATACCTTAATACGTCCTAAAGTATGATATATAAAAGTTTTCAAGAAACCACGCCCATGCACGTGTGCTGCGATCTGATTGGCTTAAACTTTAAATGCCTATAACTTTTTTGATTCTCAACAAAACAGGATGAAATTTAGAATATGAATAGATATGACGGATTCTTACATTATGCTACTATCAAACTTGAATGCAAGGACTTGCATGCACGTGTGCGCGCGCAATGCGTTAAATGACCGATTTACTTGATATAGTCGTAATTTTTTTTATGAAACGTTTCAAAATTCCAAGAATAGAAACACATTAAAAGTGTAGTCACGATGATATAGCTTTCATGCATTGCACCTTCGCGCGCGTGCAATGATCAAATGACTTGTATACTTGATATGGCCGTTACTTTTATATTTCTTTATGAAATGCTTTGATGACCTTGACCTTTGACCTTGACCTTTGACCCCTTGACCCAAAGGTCACAATCCAGCTCAAGTTCGTAGATGTATTTACAAACTCACTTTAACAAATGCTTAGAATAAAAAAGTCAACCCCCCCCCCCCCTTCTCCTTTAAAAAAAAAAAATCAATAACAACGTAGAAAATTTCTCTGAAACTCGATCAACACCTGGGATCGACATAAAATTTCACTTAAGGTGCAGAAAAGACTTCATAGAAAGTTTCCTGAAAGTTTTACGGTAAGTCTCTAAAGTATATAGAAATTATGAATTTTTACGGCAAAAATTACAAATTCTGTCGTGTTTGAAATTTAAGTGCAGACGAACAAAGATATGATATAAACCTTTTAAAGCCTATTTCTCCAGATGTCGTTAATAGCATTCAATTCTACTGATATGAATTAATATTTTAATACCAAGCATTCTTCTTTTATTTCACCATTGAAATTTATCTGAATTTTTTTTAGAATTACACAATCCCCAGAAATAGCGAGTTTCGGTATATTAAAAAGCAATACACGTTTCTTTCCAGTAAAACCTCACGTGTTTGAATTCATGAAAAAATATTGATAAGGGGGTGTTAAACAATACCTGTCACATTAGCTGACACCAAAAAACCAGGGTACGTACACGACATTTTCTGATTTATTTGCATATGCAAACAGGGCTACCCTCAAATCCACGTGTTTTCCATGTCTTTATAAACATCACAAAAGCACCCCAGGAAGTAGCCTCCTATGCCCTGGAGAAATAGTTCCTGTCAAAAAACTTTATTTATTTATAGAGTAGATAAAATTTCCTAGGCACAGGTACCAGAGTTGTCAAACTGGCCTGGAAGGAAATTAAAAAAACTCTCAAAAGAAAGGAAAATCGGCTTAATGTATGGACCTACAATTGACTAAGTTCATTTTGATTGGTCAATTACCGGTGTGGTACCCCTAGTCGCATTGAACCCAGTCCTGTCTTTCTGAAGAAAACCAACTCCGAGCCCGATGTAAAAATCTTAGTAGAGAAATGAGAATTTGAATTTTGCTGCCTTATTATGTTCCCCAAACGAAGTTTGGGAACATATTGTTTTTACTCTGTTTCTTATTATGTTCCCCAAACGAAGTTGGGGAACATATTGTTTTTACTCTGTTTCTTATTATGTTCCCCAAACGAAGTTGGGGAACATATTGTTTTTACTCTGTTTCTTATTATTATTATGTTCCCCAAACGGAGTTTGGGAACATATTGTTTTTACTCGGTTTCTTATTATTATTATTATTTTTTTTTTTCTATTATTATTATTCTTATTTGTTCTCCGGTACTTTTTTGTCCGCGAGTGTTCTCAGAAACTGTTCACCCAACTGACCTAAAACCTTTTTAGGGTTAATGGGTGTGTAGTGTAGGTGTGCGGAACGAAGGTCATTTTGCGCGCATACGCATGCACGTGCGTGCGCGTGCAACACGTGAAATGACTTGTATACTTAATATAGCTATAACTTTTACATTTTTTAATGAAATGATTTGAAACTTATTATTTAAAGATATATTAATAGTGTAGATAATGTGACACTGTCAAATTAGCACGAACTCACGCGCATGCACGTGCGCTTCGCTCTGATTGGCTGAAACAAAAATCTCAATATCTTTTCTGTTTTTTGACGAAATACTATGAAATTTAAAACATAGGCATACTTTAGGATGTTCTACAATATGATATATAGAAATTGTCATGAAATTACGCGCATGCACGTGCGCTGCAATCTGATTGGCTAAAACTTTAAATGGCTATAACTCCCTTGTTTTTCAACCAAACAGCATGGGATTTAGAACATAGACAGACGTAATGGACTCCTACAAGAGGGTATGGTCATCATGAGCATGCTTGCACGTGCATGAACGTGCGCTTCGCTCTGATTGGCTGAAACAAAATTCTCAATATCTTTTTTTGTTTTTTGACGAAATGCTTTGAAATTTAAAATATAGACATGCTTTAGGATATCCTACAATATGATATATAATAATTTTCATCAAATCACGCGCATGCACGTGCGCTGCAAACTGATTGGCTTAAACTTTAAATGGCTATAACTCCCTTGGTTTTCAACCAAACAGCATGGGATTCAGAACTTAGATAGACATTATAGACTCCTACAAAAGGGTATGGTCATAATGCACATGCATGCACGTGCGTGCACGTGAAATGAGTAAAATTACAAATACACTAGATTAAACATATTTTTGGATTAAATGCTGTAATATTTAGTATATTAAAATATATGATTAGTGTAGACAAGATGATATGGTCATTACCCACATGCATTCAAATGCGCATGCGTGCAATGCTGAAATTGATTACCTCTGGGAAAACTTTGTTAAAATCTTAAATGTATCGCGTTTGTCTTATTTAATGAAGCTTACACGGAATATGGCACAAAAGGGAGTTGGGGAGCGTTTGGGGAACATCTGTAACGGTTCCCGTTACAATTAGCCCTAGTTATTATTATTATTATTATTTTTCTTCTTCCTGGGAAAATTTTGTCCACGAGTGATCTTGTAAACTACACATCCGACTTAGGTGAAACCTTTTTAGGGTTAGTAGGCATGTTATGTAGAGTTGCCAAACAAAGGTCATTTTGCGCGCACGTGCTTGCAAGAGCGCGCACGTGCATTAGGTGAAATTACCAATATAATGGATATTGCCGTAACTTTTCTATTTTTTGATGAAATTTTTTGAAACTCATAATGTAAGGATACATTAGTAGCATAGACAAGATAGCATGGTCAAAATAGCAAGATTTCACGCGCATGCACGTGCGCTTTGCTCTGATTGGCTGAAACTAATGTATCAATAACTTTCTTGTTTCTTGTCATAATCCTTTGAAATTTTGAACATAGTCCTACATTATAATGGTCTACTGCATGATATATAAGAATTTTCATGAAATCATGCGCATGTGCGTGTGCTGCAAGCTGATTGGCTGAAACTTTAAATGGCTATATCTCCTTTGTTTTTTGACGAAATTCTTTGAAATTTAACATATTGTCATGCATTGGGATATCCTACAAAATGATATAGAAAAAATGTCATGAAATCACGCGCATGCACGTGTGCTGCAATTTGATTGGCTGAAACTTTAAATTGCTATTTCTCCTTTGTTTTTTGACGAAATTCTTTGAAATTTAAAATATAGTCATGCATTAGGATATCCTACAAAATGATATAGAAAAATCATAAAATTACGCGCATGCACGTGTGCTGCAATCTGATTGGCTGAAACTTTAAATGGCTATAACTCCCTTGTTTTTCAACCAAACAGGATGGGATTTAGAACATAGATAGATGTAAGGGACTCCTACAAGAAGGTATGATCATCATGCACGTGCACGCACGTGCGTGCATTTGAAACGAGTATATCTAAAACTACTCTTGAAAGACAAGATGATATGGTCATAACGCACATGCATTCACATGCGCTTGGGTGCAATGCTAAAAATTGAATATAATTGGTATCCTTCTTGAAAAACATTGATAATTTTTAGTCAAAAATGCACAGAGTTTGTCTTATTTAATGAAGCTTACAGGGAATATGGCACCGAAAGGGGGTTGGGGAGCGTTTGGGGAACATCTGTAACGGTTCCCGTTACAATTAGCACTAGTTATTATTATTTTTCTTCTTCTTCTTCTTCCTGGGTACTTTTTTGTCCGGGAATGATCTCGCAAACTATACATCCGACCAAGGTGAAATGTTTTTAGGGTCAGTAGACATGTTATGTAGATTTGCGGAATGAAGGTCATTTTGCGCGCACGTGCTTGCAAGAGCGTGCACGTGCAACATGTGAAATGACCGATTTAATTGATATAGGCGTAACTTTTTAAATTTTTGATGAAATGCTTTGAAACTTATAATATAAGGATATATTAGTAGCATAGACAATATGACATGGTCAAAATAGCAAGATCTCACGTGCATGCACGTGCATTTTGCTCTGATTGGCTGAAACTAAAGTCTCAATATCTTTCTTGTTTTTTGATGAAATCCTTAGAAATTTTGAAAATAGCCATGCATTAGGATATCCTACAACATGATATATAGCAATTATCATGAAAACACGTGCATGCACGTGCGCTGCAATCTGATTGGCCTAAACTTTAAATAACTATAACTCCCTTAATTTTCAACCAAACAGGATGAGATTTGGAACATAGATAGATATATTTGACTACAACAAAAAAGTATGGTCACCATGCACATACATACACGTGCATGTACTTGCGCTGCAATCTGATTGGTTGAAACTTTAAACAACTATAACTCCCTTGGTTTTCAACCAAACGGGATGGGATTTAGAACAAAGATAGATGTAACGGACATCTACAAGAAGGTATGGTCATTATGCTCATGCATGCACGTGCGAGCACGTACGCGCACGTGAAATGAGCAAAATAAAAAACACTTGAATGAGCTAACTTTTTAAAACTTTTGGATTAAATACTTTAATGTTTAGTATATTAAAATATATAGATTGTGTAGACAAGATGATATGGTCATTACGCACATGCATTCACATGCGCACGCGTGCAATGCTAAAATTTGAATGAACTTTCTACACTTCTTAATAAACGTTGTTAAAGTTTCAAAGGCATCGAGTTTGTCTTATTTTATGAAGCTCCCAGGGAATATGGCACCAAAAGGGAGTTGGGGATCGTTTGGGGAACATCTGTAACGGTCCCCGTTACAATTAGCACTAGTTATGTTCCCCAAACGAAGTTGGGGACCATATTGTTTTTACTCTGTTTCTTATTATTATTATTCTTATTATTATTATTATTTTTCTTCCTGGGAAAATTTTGTCCGCGAGTGATCTTGTAAACTACACATCCGACTTAGGTGAAACCTTTTTAGGGTAAGTAGGCATGTTATGTAAATTTGCGGAATCAAGGTCATTTTGCGCGCACGTGCTTGCAAGAGCGCGCACGTGCAAAACTTAAAATGACCAATATATAATGGATATAACCGTAACTTCTCTATTTTGTGACGAAATGTTTTGAAACTTATAATGTAAGGATATATTAGTAGTATGCACAAGATGCCATGGTCAAAAAAGCAAGATCGCACGCGCATGCACGTGTGCTTCGCTCTGATTGGCTGAAACTAAAGTCTCAATATCTTTTTTGTTTTTTGATAAAATCATTTGAAATTTTGAACATAGTCATACATTAGGGAGATCTACAGCCTGTAATATAAGATTTTTCATGAAAGCATGTGCATGCACATGTGCTTGCAAGAGCTCGCACGTGCAACACGAGAAAGTCCAATATAATTGATACAGACGTAACTATTAAAATTATTGATGAAATGCTTTTAAACTCATTTTATAACTATATATTAGTAGTATGCACAAGATGACTTGGTCAAAATAGCAAGATCGCACGCGCATGCACGTGTGCTTCGCTCTGATTGGCTGAAACTAAATTCTCAATATCTTTCTTGTTTCTTGTCATAATCCTTTGAAATTTTGAACATAGACCTACATTATGAAGATCTACAGCATGATATATAAGAATTTTCATGAAAGCATGCGCATGCCCGCGTGCTGCAATCTGATTGGCTGAAACTCTAAATGGCTACATCTACTTTGTTTTTTGACGAAATGCTTTGAAATTTAAAACATAGTCATGCATTAGGATATCCTACAATATGATATAGAAAAAAACATGAAAACACGCGCATGCACGTGTGCTGCAATCTGATTGGCTTAAACTTGAAATGGCTATAACTCCCTTGTTTTTCAACCAAACAGGATGGGATTTAGAATATAGATAGATGTAAGGGACTCCTACAAGAAGGTATGGTCATCATGCACGTGCACGCACGTGCGTGCATTTGGAACGAGTGAAATGAAAATTACACTTGAAAGAGTGATTTTTCATACTTTTGGACTGAATGCTTTAATATATTGCATATTAAAATATGTAGATAGTGTAGACAAGATGATATGATCATAACGGACATGCATTCACATGCGCACGGGTGCAATGTAAAATTTGAATATAATTGGTATCCTTCTGAGAAAACGTTGTTAAAGTCAAAATGCACAGAGTTTGTCTTATATAATGAAGCTTACAGGGAATATGGCACCAAAAAGGAGTTGGGGAGCGTTTGGGGAACATCTGTAACGGTCCCCGTTACAATTAGCACTAGTTATTATTATTATTATTTTTCTTCTCGGGAAAATTTTGTCCGCGAATGATCTAGTAAACTACACATCCAATTTAGGTGAAATGTTTTTAGGGTCAGTAGACATGTTATGTAGATTTGCGGAATCAAGGTCATTTTGCGCGCACGTGCTTGCAAGAGTGCGCACGTGCAAAACGTGAAATGACCAATGTATAATGGATTTAACCGTAACTTTTCTATTTTTTGACGAAATGTTTTGAAACTCATAATGTAAGGATATATTAGTAGTATGCACAAGATGTCATGGTCAAAATAGCAAGATCTCACGTGCATGCACGTGCGCTTCGCTCTGATTGGCTGAAACTAAAGTCTCAATATCTTTCTTGTTTTTTGACGAAATCTTTTGAAATTTTGAACATAGCCATGCATTAGGATATCCTACAATATGATATATAGCAATTATCATGAAAACACGTGCATGTACGTGCGCTGCAATCTGATTGGCTGAAACTTTAAATAGCTATAACTCCCTAGATTTTCAACCAAACAGGATGGGGTTTGGAACATAGATATATGTAATGGACTTCTACAAGAGGGTATGGTCACCATGCACAGGCACACGCGTGCGTGTACGTGCGCTGCAATCTGATTGGCTGAAACTTTAAACAGCTATAACTCCCTTGGTTTTCAACCAAACGGGGTGGGATTTATAACATAGATAGATGTAATGGACTTCTACAAGAAGGTATGGTCACCATGCTCATGTATGCATGTGCGTGCATGTGAAATGGGTAAAATCAAAAATACACTTGAATGAGCGTTTTTTTTTTATA
The DNA here is from genome assembly GCF_032062105.1 of Saccostrea cuccullata. Taxonomy (NCBI): domain Eukaryota; kingdom Metazoa; phylum Mollusca; class Bivalvia; order Ostreida; family Ostreidae; genus Saccostrea; species Saccostrea cuccullata. Next base: position 4,020 of record NW_026929070.1, on the reverse strand, counting down.
CTTTTGGATTAAGTACTTTAATATTTAGCATATTAAAATATTTAGATTGTGTAGACAATATGATATGTTCATTACGCACGTGCATTCACATGAGCAAGTGTGCAATTATAAAATTTGAATGAACATGGTACACTTCTGGGTAAACGTTCTTGAAGTCTCAAATGCATAGAGTTTATCTTATTTAATTACGCTTACAGGGAATATGACTATGAAAGGGAGTTGGGGAGCGTTTGGGGAACATCTGTAACGGTCCCCGTTACAATTAGCACTAGTTACAATTATTATAGTAGCTATTTACAAATTTAAATATGCACAAAAAATACAACAGAGGATATATCTTCTTTTATGAACAAAATGATAAATAAAAAAAAAATTTGTAAGAAATAAATTTAAACCATTAGTTTGTTTTTTATCCTCTGATGCGTCACACCGCCATGAACCCTGTGTTTTATGTTAAGGGAACAAGTCAAATTTAGTATAAAAGCTTCTAACAATTGGAATGAAACAAGTCTGTCAGCTTAAACAGGTCGGAGAGAATACTCGAAATCGGGTATTATCCTTGAAATCGCGTATAATACTCGATATTAGGGTATCATTGAATCCGCGAAATCGGGTATTCCGTGCAACTTTCTATAAAAACTAAAGAATAAAGCAACGGCGCATTATGCCAGTAACTGTTACTTGTACATCAGTATCTTGTGGATTTATTTTTATTAAACCTAATTCATAAGGTTGTCAAATAAGTTTAAAATCACACGACAAACACTGCTGGGGTAACAAAGAGGACACAATGGCGTTATTATTTTTCAATATAATTTCTAAAAACAAATAACTACACTTCGTTTGTCTTTATTTCCCATTAAAGTATTCCATATACTTAATTTTCTAATTTGTGCACTATTCACAAAACTTGAAATTTTAAAGAAATTAAACGACTAACGCCGTGTTAGGTATTTTTACTGAAAAATGTATGGCGTCCCTTTCTCGTGAAATATAAATTATTCCGAACAGTTAGAGAGTACAGTATAAGCGAGTCATAATTGTATATCTCTGCAATAATAAAATACCAACGTTATTATAAAGAAGAAAATAAAATGAAATGAAATAAATACCCACGGGAAAACAGTTTGAAAATAGCTAATTGAAGGTGAGTATCTTTTTTTATGTCAATTTAGCATGAAATTTTTATTCAAAGACACCGTAATTTTTTTGGTTGCATTTTAATTGATACAAAATATACTATTTTACCTTCATTTTATGCATTTGTGGGAAAATTGAGAGCGAGAAGTCATATGAATAGGATTTTCTTGTTTTTTTTTGGGGGGGGGGGATAAATAAAAGTCAAATTTGTACATCTTTTCATGAAGCTTAAAATACATTGAATTTCTCAATATATATCGAGGTACAGTCATATTGAAATATGAATTACATAGTCAAGTTTTCACATTTCTTATAGTTTTTACGTTTATGAACATGTTAATGAACAAACTGAAATAATGGAGTGTTCAATTGCCTTGGAACTCTTGTCTTACTTTTTGGGAATATAATTCCTCATCGGACATTAAAATTTCATAAAAATCGTAGCCACTTCCTTTCTTTATTATACTATTTGATAGACAGGGTAAATTTTACCTCTTTACCTTCTATATTTTTTTTATGTCGCTATCTTATACCTCATTAATTGTAATATGCTATTACAACACACTATCTCATTGGTTCTAGACAATATGTCACAGTTTTCTTTTAGTTATTTTATCTATGATACATATTACTATGGCAATAACTTTTCCTAATACTAATATATAATGAAAAAATGTGTTTAAAAAATAAACATGAATTGTAGTTACTTGTAGTCTTATATTGTGTTAGAAAATAAGAGGTTGCTTTTTGTTTACCTACAATGTATATGATTTTTATTTGATGAATAAATCTTCCCTACGATTAAAAATATATGACCGAGTTTAACCGACAGTGATATTCAAAGACAGGTCTCTTGGACACATGTAGAACACAATCGAGGTTGTTTTGTCAGAGGTGGTCAAGAAGCCTTTAGCCCCCCCCCCCCCCCCCCTTGAAATGGTAAAATATTGATGACTTAGCGAAATTAAACGATCAACAGTTATGTTCTCTCATAAGCTGTATTCCTGAAACTATCACTTTCTCTGCTAAAATGTTGAAGACATATTCTGCAAATATGTTTGAATGATAAATAAAAAGGAAAAGATTTTCAAAATAAGAGAAAGAGGGTTCTTCTAGCCGAAATTTAAGACATTTTTATCATTACATTATTTATACATTCATAAATAAATTTTATTTTATGCACAAGATGAATGTGAAAGTAATTAATGACGCATAATTAGATACGATAGACAATCCCTTGTTTATACATGGCATCATATCTGGTGTGTGAAATGTGTTTCCGTATAATTTGATTTATTTACAAATTGTTCATGTTTGTCGTGTTGATGTGGAATTACTATAAATTCCCGAATTCTGATACTTTACAGTTCTGTTGTTTGGGAATTAATATTAGGAAGATGCATATACTTTCAACATAAGGAAAAATATAAAGCAAATCGAACGCCTTTTTGTGTGCAGATCATGAAATGTACTGAGCTACACGGGTATTTGTTGTCCCGAGCGCATTAATCTTGACGCCCAAATTCTTACTTGGCTAGTGATACATTTAGAAAACATGTGTATCTAGATGAAAGTTAACTCGGCAACATGCGCCATCCCATTGTTTAAGCTTTATTAGGTGATTACACCTCCTATACCCGATTTCGCGGATTCAGCGATACCCTAATATCGAGTATTATACGCGATTTCACGGATAATACCTGATTTCGAGTATTCTCTCTCCGACCTGTTAAATACCACCTAGTGATACGTTCTATTTGTAACACTTAACCAAGTCATTGTAACGACGATAGAATTAATAAAATGCTGATTAAAAAAAAGAGTAGGATTTTCATATCCAAAATACAGTATAATAATTTCTATAGCGCGTTATAATGAAGACACTCTAGCGCAAAATACTTATACAAATACATATATATGTGATTAAAAAATAGGATAGCTAAAAGACCTTATATATACTGAAAGACTAAGAAATATTACTAATGTTATGCGCATTATCTGTGACTCACACCATTCCAAACTCGAACGCATAACCTTGACTTAAAATGAAAAAAAAAATATTTCAGAGTTTTAAAGGAAATATTTTGCAGAGTTAACAAGAAAATCAAAGAATTATGGTCCCCCGCTTTTGGTGTCTTTGTGGGTGAGACATTTTTTTATGACATATTGTGTCAAATATGAATGCCCTATCATATGTCATTTAGAAATTATCACCGAAATTGATTTAAAAAAAAAATGAGATCAATTGTGAAGGTCAAGGGGTCAAGGGGTCAGAAATCATATAATGCTCGGAAATATCTTGTCACAGGTAGTGCACATGTAAAACATGAAAGCCCTATATCTTTTCAATCAAAAGTAACTGTATAAGTAAAAATTAACAATTTTAAAAAATAGGTCAAACTTCGAAACTTCGAGGTCAAGGTCAAAAGAACAAAAATCATAGTGTATTTAGAAAGGTCTTGTCACAGGCAATACACAGCTTTAATATAAGCGCACTATCTCTTTTCATTCAAAAGTTATGACCAAGGTTAAAGTTTTTGAAAAGTAGGTCAAACTTCAAGGTTAAGGTCACGAGGTCAAAAACCATAGTGTTTTAAGGCATGTTAGGTGGGTCTTGTCACAGGTAATACACATTTTGGTATGAAAACCCTATCTCTTCTCATTCAAAAGTTATGGCCAATTCAAAGTAATGTTTAAATTTTTTAAAAGTAGGTCAAACTTGAAGGTCAAGGTAGCGACGTCAAAAATCATACTTGTATTTGGAGAGACCTTGTCACAGGTAATATAAATGTGTAATATGAAAGCCCTATCTCTTCTCATTCAAAAGATATGATTTAAGTTAAAGTTTTTGTGACGGACGGACATACTGACAGAGGGACA